>NC_079167.1:5917529-6030029 GCF_947568905.1 Ostrea edulis | reverse complement strand
CTTCTGTGACTGTATAATGCAGAGATATATTGATTAGAGATGTAGGTACCTCCTTAAAGAAGTATTTGTACATGTATATTAGTCCTTCTGTGACTGTATAATGCAGAGATATATTGATTAGAGATGTAGGTACCTCCTTAGAGAAGTATTTGTACATGTATATTAGTCCTTCTGTGCCTGTATAATGCAGAGATATATTGATTAGAGATGTAGGTACCTCCTTAAAGAAGTATTTGTACATGTATATTAGTCCTTCTGTGCCTGTATAATGCAGAGATATATTGATTAGAGAAGTAGGTACCTCCTTAGAGAAGTAGGGGGTACCTTTTTCTTAGATTAGAGAAGAAGGCACCTTTTTCTTTGATTAGAGAAGTAGGGGGTATCTTTTTCTTTGATTAGAAAAGTAGGGGGTACCCTTTTCTTAAATTAGAGAAGTAGGCACCTTTTTCTTTGATTAGAGAAGTAGGCACCTTTTCCTTGGATTAGAGAAGTAGGGAGTATCTTTTCCTTTGATTAGAAAAGTAGGGGATACCCTGTTCTTAGACTAGAGAAGTAGGCACCTTTTTCTTTGATTAGAGAAGTAGGCACCTTTTTCTTTGATTAGAGAAGTAGGTTGGTACCTTTTCCTTTGATTAGAGAAGTAGGTACCTTTTTCTTAAGCCAGTTGACTGCCCACTGCCACTTTGATGGTATTTGCATCAGGTAATCTTTAACAGGAGCACTCTTGCTTGCAAGACTGACCAGGAACTTGATACAGGTATATGATCTTCTGCTGTCTGTGGCATGGTTATGTCTCACAGTAGCTGACAGGGGGAAAAAACAAGTGTCATCATATACTTTTCAACTGTAATGTTTGATTATCACAGGAAGATATTAATTATATGCATTTCTAAAGTAAAAAAAAAAGTTGCAGTAAACTTTGTCACTTACCAAGAAGTCCATCAAACAATGAACCCGAGCTGTCTGTCACTCCGTCAATGACCAGCTTGATGCGCTGGACCTGAACGGGATCCTCTAACATCTACAATAGCAAGCTCGGAATCAGAACTAATACAGTAAGAAAACATCTACAATAGCAAGCTCGGAATTGGAACTAATACACTAAGAAAACATCTACAATAGCAAGCTCGGAATCGGAACTAATACAGTAAGAAAACATCTACAATAGTAAGCTCGGAATCGGAACTAATACAGTAAGAAAACATCTACAATAGCAAGCTCGGAATCGGAACTAATACAGTAAGAAAACATCTACAATAGCAAGCTCGGAATCGGAACTAATACAGTAAGAAAACATCTACAATAGCAAGCTCGGAATCGGAACTAATACAGTAAGAAAAACATTCCAGTTCACAGCAATCTGGGTTATTCAAACAATCTGGGTTATTCAAACAATCTGGGTTATTCAAACTTGATTCTTCTTCAAAATAGTATTCAGATGTACACATATTGCAAAAAATGAAGTCAGAGATGTTTGGACATTTGATTCCCTGATCTTATTATCTGAGCAATTCGTTCTGACACGTCTTACTTACCAGCAGTTCAGTAAGCAAGGAGAACACTGCTTTGAGTTCGTTTGAAGGAGCTGTCATGTACTGTTGCTGGGGAAAAAAAAGACTTTCATTACATCCAACAGTTATGCCACAACCATCGCTTTGCAAGTAAATCTTTACACGATTATTCTTACCATTAGCTGCTTAAGGACTATCTCACTAAACTGGTAGTTACAGAAGCTACAATACACCAGCATGTCACAGATGATTAAACTGGTCCCCACCTCTCTTATAGCATGAACTACCTAAAATTGAAAGGCAAATTAATCCTCATTTCTTAATACACTAGTGTGGTGCATTGTTTTGGAGAATAGGGGACTGCTTACAAAGTTCAAAATTTTACATGAACTCAGGTTTAGCATAAATTTGAAAAACACACAAAAATTATGTCTACAGAATCTGAATCTCTATAGCATCAACTATGACATAAATGGAAGAACTAACAAAAGATCTTTAAGAAGCATTTTAGCTGGATAATACAAAAAGCAGAGGCACTGCTCACATACTGTACATAATTATTAAATATTTTGATATCTTCTATGGAATCTATTGCTCAGATATGCAAAAACATTTACATTTCACTTATTATCATTAAGATAAATTTTCAGATGAAAATAAGACTGAGAATTTCCCCCCATTTTACATTTACATAGATAGGTCTTTAAATAGAGAATTGTAAAATAATTGACCTAAAATGACTGTTGTTCTTTTTACTTGTTTTTAAGGAAAAGTAAGGAGGGGTAGTGAAGGTTGAAGTCATTGTAAGAAATTTACCTCTAAATGAAAATCAAAAGAGAGAAATCTCCCTCCAAGTAGTTCTCATCAAATAAAATGACACAATCATCATGATTTACAAAACACTGAACTTAAAAATACCAGAACTACCATACCTCACGGATGTATCGAGAAGATTCTTGTCCAAACACATAATTCTCCATGTCTTGTGGCATTAGGAGAAACTTTGTTGAGAAAACTGTTTTAGGTTTGCGTATTTCATATTCACCGGGCTCTGCAGAAAAAATTAATCGATGAGTATATCATGTGTAGTACCCGACTAAATCATCACCAGAATTTAACACCAAAATAACAGGAAAATTAATCAATGAGCAAATCATGTGTAGTACCCGACTAAATCATCATCAGAATACCAAAATAACAGGATTTGAGAATATTTCAATCTTTTATCAGCTTCGTCAGATCTGATCTTACTAAGTGTGGTCCTACCTTCTGTTCTGTACTTTGATACATCACAATTCAAGATGAGTATTGCTAGAGAGGAGTGGAGATTGCCAAACTCTCGTGACTGAATAGAACTCCATCTTCTGGTCGGTGTATCTTGCCCCTATATCATGACAAAAGCTAACTTCAATATTTCATAAGAATATAAAAAATTCAAACAACTGAGGTCAATAATAAAATAATCTAAAATTCACAAAGTGTATCATACAGTGGCTTTTCTGAATTGATTGACTAATCAATCATATTTATTTGTCTTTTGGTATACTTTTTATTTATCTTCCTTTTTGCAGCACACAATATAATGGAGTTGTCTGCGAAAACCATACCTGATTCATCTCTCCAGAATTTCCTATTAAAAATCCTATCAGTCGCTGAAAGCCGTGGCGTAAAAACATATGGCTGCACGACTTTGTTCCCTGAAAGTAAACAGAAACATCAATTTGTGTCCTGATTAAAACCATGCGATTGTTCATTCCAGAGACTCCGGGGGACAATCAATTACCTGAAATGGTGCATGTATATAAGAGGCCCATGGGTCTTAATAGTCACAAAGAAGAAACTTTTAAAGGTGAATGGATATTCAACTATATTTATTAGAAAACATTATCCAGAAGCTTTTACAGGTGTTATCAATTATAATACACAAGATTCCAATTTTTGACTTGAAATTCCTAGCATACAAATTAGCAACTTAGTGAATGACTCATAAGTCTAGAAACTCTTTTACAAGATCATTATGATCGAGTGAATGGTTCTCAAGATATTGCATGGATAACATGTGGTCTACTGACCGTCCAACAGGTGCAAAGCAATATGCCCCTCTTTTTTGAAGGGGGCATAAAAATTAAGATCCCTGCTAGACTCGAACAAACACACTACAGATCAGCCGTCAACACATTGACCTACTGAGCTACCCAGCTAGGTGATTAAATTTAACAGGAATATACAAGTATTGTTGATATTTTTGTTTTCATTCAAGTTTCAAAAAGGAAGTCAGCCATTAGGACGATGTATTATTCCTCCTCAAAACCATTTCTTATGACCTTTGACCTTTTTAATCTGTGACCTTCGTTTAGAGTTATAATAGCTCTCAATCTGAAATTTTCATTTTATCATAAAAATGTGCTATTACGATAGTTTTGTATGTAACTTTAACCATAGTCATTGATAAAATCAAAATTAAGATTTTATCATAATAAAGATTTCGGTTCTATTGAATATATAGCATTATATAGAAATCAATTTTTGTACGTGAAGACAATAATATAATTTTGCTTCATTCAGAGCTCCTGGATAGGTTTTCTAACATAAATATCAATAACAAAAGTTTACAAACTTTATTTTTTCTGTCATTGAAATAGTACATCACAATTTTGCAACAAAAATTTTTGACACAAAAAATGAGAGCTTGTATAACTTTAAGATTAAGAATCTAAACCTAGTCATAAACAATATCTATGGCAAGTGAGAGTCTCTAATGTGTCTCCATTACAAAGTTGTGGCCAAACAAATATCTTTTTTTAATAAAGTGACCTTCATCTTTTCCAAATGACTTTAATTCCATGAACTACCAGTATTTTCTCATCATAAATTAATTTTGTGCCAAGTATCTATTTGTAATATATTTCCATTCCCCTTTTTTCTATCAGTGACGTTGACCTTCGCCAAATAACCTTCCTTCAGTGTTGTGATACTTTCATGATAAATATAACCTGTTCATGCCTTTCCTTTACAAGCTGAGTTCAAGATCTATATTAAAGAAAACCAGAAGGACATGAGACAGATAGACTGACAAACACTGCCAGTTCCATTCAAAATTTCCATCCAGATTACAGAAGCTACAACTGTGCATCCAATTTGTTTGCTAGATTTTCTGGTGTGGAAACACATTTCAGAGTTGTAATGTATTTTTAGTTTATGAACTATGTAGCCTCATCCAAGGGTCAGAATCCCTGACCCAAGGGCCATGAGTTTGAAAAATTTGACAGAGGCTTCAAAGTTCATTACAATATGCACCCAGTCTAAGTGCTAGATGGTTAGGAGTAAAGAATAAGATTGATAAGGCTGAATGTATTTTAACTATTTGCACCCTAGAGCCTGAATCCCTGACCCAGTGGACATGAATTTCACAGTTTGGGTAGGGGTGTTTTCATGCTGAATATAATTATCACCTATTTCATGTGCTACATATTAAGAGTAATAACAAATATTCTTAAACACTTCATACTTTCTACTATATGACCTCACCTATTAGTCTGAACTTCTGAATCAGGGGCCATAAACTTCAAAATTTAGGTAGAGGCTTTCATGCTCATTATATATCTGCACCCAGTTTGTATATAAATGTTCAGCAGTAAAGAAGAAGTTAAAAGATTACACTATTTTTTGAAGTTTTGGCCTTACTCCTTGGGACCAACTAGTCAATGGCTACAAAATTCAGAAGTTTTGTTTCTCTTATCCTAAATATGCAACACAGCAAATTTGATGAATGATTCAAAGTCATGTGATTCAGAAAAGAAGTCAACAACATATTGCTCACCTGAGCTACTGTATTTTAAAATTATGCCCCCTCTTTATTTAATTTAAACAATATTCTATCATGTATAAACATAAATGGATTAGACTTCAGACATTGCCTATAGCCTTCTCTTCTCTTTTACCCCCCCCCCCCCCCCCCCCCCAAGAATCATGGTGAAAACAATCTTGAATCTACACACTGGTTCTTGAAAAGAAGTTGTATATTTGAAAAGTTAAAAATTCTCAACTTTTAAAGCTTTCAGCTCAGGTGAGATAAACAAGTCACAGAATGACCTAGATGAATAGGCACAGATGGCAAAAGGTTACCCGAGTCACTCAGGTGACTAAAAAATGTTTAAACACAAACAGATACAAGCGTTCCTGATACACTTGACCACGGTTTTACTTACTAAATGGACGTAAGACTTGATGACTTGGAAGTAATGGAAGGAGTGTTTACAGTGATCCACAACATCTTTGTTTAGCATTTGTAGGAGGAACTCCACAATCTCGTTAAAACACTTCTGTGTCTACATGATAAATCAACTTTTCAATTTCATTGCTATTAAAGGATTTATTCTACAAAATTCTAAAAAACAAAGTGCACACTTGTTTCATGTTAATTATGGTAAAAAATTTGCCTATCTTCTTGTCCATTTTACAAAACTGTTTTAAAATTCTTCAGAAGCATTTAAACCATGAGTATTTTAACTTTAAGCAATTGCATCAATCATTAGATACATCTGTCAAATTTTACAAAACTTGCTTTACTTCTGGCAAAGGGTACCTTTCCTCTAGAATCGTAATTTTGTAAAAAAAAAAATAAATTTCAAATCCCATCCTTAGGGCTGTTCCATTAAAACATATGAGGTACCCGGGGACGGCAATTTAAAAAAAATCTATGGGTGCTTGTCATTGGTAGAAAATTGCATATATGGTGGGTACCTACTGCCAGAAAACTGCATCTGTGGGTGGTTGTTTTGATAAAATCTTTATTTTTTACCGAAACTGAGAGGAATGCAACAAGGGAAGGGAAGGGTTGAAAGTAGAATGTGAAACAAACGCCGTTTTCCGTCTTCATTTTATCTCGGTCGATGAGGTTCCGCGATCCGGTTATCGTTTCCAGTTTGACTCTAAAATTATAGCGACCGGAAGTTAGGATTATCTCCCTTGTCCAAAATGGAAAACGAAACGTGCTCGTGGTCCATTGAAACGGTTTTTGATTTTTTCTAGCTGCAATAATGTAGCCCTATCCAATTTTTTTTTATTCTGACGTTTTCGGGATGAGGCTTCAATTCCATAGGATCTCCGTAATGGTGCAAAATAATTTTAAGAATAACCGATAATAAACTCTGCACTGTGCATTAGTCCCAAATGTTGTTTACACCAAAAGGAGTACCAACTTTGTGCTCGGGCATGTCTAATAAAGGTGTTTTTCATTAAATATATTGTACAGCATGCAGAATTCTTCGTCTGCTCCGCCATTCTTGTTATCGCGAAATCTCGTAGGTGGATCTAATGAAAAAGCTAAACATTGACAATTGGCGCGAAAATGTAGTTACTTGAGACACTTCGACAAAGAAAGGAAAATCATATTGTTGCAGAAAGAATTTACACTCTGGTGTTCGGTTTTTAACTTGATATTAAATTCAAACCTTTTCAATACCGACGAAATAGCTTTCGCCTCCATACTTGTCCATTAATGTAAATACTACTTTATATGACATATGCAAATGACTTGACAATCGGAAGTTGAAACTTCAGTACATCAAACATGGCGCACAAATATGAATCGAGAAATTGGAATTTATCGAAATTGTTGAAAACGGTAGAATAGAGCCTCACAAATCTTAAGTTGCAGGTTGTAAATTTATATATTGACTAAGAAACATAGAATATCATTTTATTTATGTAAAGAGACACATTTTCTTGTTTTTTAATACTCAAAATACTAGTCAATTTAAAACCTTTTAATAGTTGTTTTTGAACATTTACAATACTAGACTTTTTATGAACAGGTAGACTTATAAAATTAATTTAGTTCATCATGTTTAAGAAAGACAGTCTTGATAAAATAAATTGATGGTTATGATCAAGATTCATTGATGGCCAGTTATTTGAATGGTGATGACACCCAAGATACTCTTCTTTTTACTATCATGCTTGGGAACATCTGAAAATAGACCTCTATTCAGGGGTTATAAATAGTCATTCATACATATTGAATTTAAAGAAAAAGTGTATTTCAAATTTATTTCACTTCTATGGGTGGTGCCGCACTATCTAAAATTGCTTCTGTGAGTGGTCCCTCATTACATTTTTATGCTTCTATGGGTGGTTACCCAAATTTTAAAGTGCCTTCCCCGGGTACCTCATATGTTTTAATGGAACAGCCCTTATCAAATAATCTGTCATTTAAAGAGTTTCTGTTTTAATTTATCTAAATGCAGATGCTAGTTAAAAAACATAGTTTTGGTGTCTTTGATGCTGTTCAAATGCCTCAAAAGCTCTCAGAATACAAGATTTTGTACCATTTTATTCAAAATTTTCTAGTGGTTTCTAAAAGATTTGTGCCAGCAGCACTTAATTTTCTCCATCTATATGAAGAGAAAGATAAAATGACAAGAGTATAGCAGTGTATACATACTGGCACTCCTCCATGTTTGAAGTGGGAAGACATGACCCTCTCCAGTAGTCTGGCCATGGTGAACCTTACATCTCTACAGGGGCACTCCAAGAGGAAGGGTCTGCAACAGAACAACACTCATCTAAACATGGACACTGCACACAATTAGCCAAAATTCAAACATCTTCACATTCAACATTTGTTTTATGCATTCATCTTTGTTTCCAATAAAATCATTTCTTAAACAAAAGTTTGAATACTAAGCTGTATGTCATACCCAATTACTATAAACCAACTTATATTCACAAGTACCAATTTCTCATGAATATTACTTCACAAAAACACTTTCATCATCAGCAATCCATGAATAAAAGTAATCATGATGAAAGTTGGTTTCGAGTTCTCAATTCACTCTGTGGACAGCATTAGATTTAATGTAATTCAAGAGGAGATAATAATGACCAATCATATTCATTGTAGACAGCTGAAGTGACACATACTTGATATAGGATGACCCCTCTGCACTGCTGAGATACTCCACCAACCATCCGCAGGCTTCTTTACTCTTGTCCAGAATAGTATCAATTGTTTCCACCCACTCATCCAGGAGAGTTCTAGTTACAAATCACAATAAATACATGTCAAAACTTTCAAGTGTGCACTTTGATGTAGCAGATTTGTTGTAAAAGTTTATTTGATTACATAAAAGCGTAACTCCAAAATTTCATTTCGCAATAATGTTGAACTATATAATTGTACATAGGATGGTTAGCAACTGTGTCAGATTTCATACTGGTCTATAGCTTTCTGTAGGAGAGCAGATTCTAACAAAAAACTATAAGGCTTCTACATCTAATCAATACACTCACTTTGTTTTCTTTTTACATCTAAAGAAGGTATTGAACAGGTAACGGATACCCAGTTGTAGAGATTTTACAGACATCTGTTGAAAATTCTTATGGCTCTCTTTATTCTGTAAATAAATAGATTAACAGTTTATAGAATGTTCTGACTAAGAAAGATGGAAAGAGAGAGATTGAGAACAGCATATATCAATCTAAATAGTTTTATTTACCATAAATACATTTCTTTCGGTCAAAAATTGCTGTCCTATTTTACAAGCAATGAAGACAATACTTGATAATTTTATCATAAAATTGCTGTCTTTACCAGATTGACAGCCACAAGATCCCTAATGAATCGAAAGTAGTCCGTGTTGTAGACATCTCTGTTTTTGACAAAGGTCAGGTTCTCTGCTTGAATGATCTGATGAATGCTGGCTGGCATATCCTCCATAAAAATTCCTTTCTTCTCACCCTTATGCACCAACTCTGTCAACTCCATGAAGCTGTCAGAATCCAAACCCCCCTTTCTGGAAAAGGCACAAGGGGCTTGCAATATTTCTGTATACTTTCTATAGAAAATCTTCACATGAAAATTTTTCAGAATTTTCTCACTTTCATCCTTCTAATATTTTGCAAAATAATATACAAATGTACTGGCATATATATATGGATACGTTTGTTTCTCAGTACTTTCTAGAATTAATGACCCTGAAATGATTTAGAAGTTGATATAGAAGAAAATTTCACAATATCTTACCCTCCCTCCAATACAGTTTTCCTGGTTTGAATTTTTGTCTTTTTGGCAGAGACAGGAGTTTTGGCTGGTTCTTCTAACTTTTCATAAAACAACATGTAGCCATTCCAGTACCTCACTCGCTCATCTGGTAATGTGGTTGCTAAAGTATGGTCATACAAATATTTCATTTCATACTTGTACATTCCACACAATCTACTTGCAAACAATTACAGCTGTTCTAGCACATATCAAGAACTTACTTGGTTCAATAATTTTGGCTTTGTAGGTCCCACCAAAACACTCTGCCTCTATGCTGTCTTCTGTCATCTCAAATTCTTCAACCACAGTGTCATTAAATTTAAACCACTTCCCTCTCTGCAGATTGGACATCATGTCACCTCTGAAAGCAACGTAAGAGAATCTCCTTAAGCATCTCCAAAATATACACTCCCCATAATTTTCAGTAAAAGGTTGATAATTTTTTCTGTTAGCTCGCAAGTCTTGCCCAATATACTGAATCAACCTATCCAAGGCTTAAGTTTTAAAAAAAAACTGCATCTGAAGATAAAAAAAAAATCACTTTTAAAGACCATCTAAATGAAGTAAGGAGAAAGAAAGATAACTCTGATATATAGCAAGTTTTTTATTGTACAACTTAACATGGTGGATGAAAAACATTAAACAACATCTGAATGCACAATGCTTAAAGTTGGATTGGCAAAGTGGTACTTCAATGTATCTTCATAATGAATGGCCTGTATCAATGCTTTCCATAAAATCTTATAAGATTTATGCCGGTATAATGATACTCATGTGACGTCCTATGACCTCATAATAGTGATAAAAATAGCTGAGAAAATCTTTGCCTTATCTGTCAAATTGCCCAATCTAAGGATTTTTCTCAGAAAATGGTTAAAAATAAGCCTTTCGCCCTATCCACATCAACATTATTAATTTTTTTTTTTACAATATATCTGTGATGGTACATACCAGTACAAACTGAACAAGATAATTCAGTTAAATTCCTAAAGGGAGGTGTAATACACCATTCTAATGCAACTACCGGCATTTTGTAATCTGCATTTTGATTGGCTAATACACTGACACAAAAATATGAAAAATCTCTTTGTTTTCGGAGAAAATCCAATAAGGTCCCATCTCTCTATCATAACTAGTTCTTAAGTAATACCAAGTTTATGTTCTACAATCAGAGGTCAAGGTCACTGAAGTTACTTGACCTTGATACTAGTTTGTAGATTTTGGCATCCTCTTATCATTTCTGAAGATCTCATGTCTCTATCAATTCCAGTTCTAAAATTATGAATTTTATATACATGGTCAGATGTCAAGGTCAATGGAGTCACTTGACCTTAATACTAATTTGTAGATCCTACCATCCTTTCATAATTTCTGAAGACATTATGTCTCTATCAGACCTGATTCTGTTGTAATACCAATTTCGTGCTCTGAGGTCAGAGGTCAAGGTCACTGGAGTCACTTGACCTTGATACTAGTTTGTAGGTCCTGTCATCCTCTTACCATTTCTGAAGATTCCATGTCGCTATTAGTCCCAGTTTTAAAGTTATACCAGTGTTTATGTCCATGGTCAGAGGTCCTTAATACCAATTTGTAGGCCTTGCCAATCTCTTCTCATTTCCGAAGACCTCAGGACTCTATCTATCATACTTGTCAAGTTATATCTGTTGAATTTTGGAATTAATTTTCCCCCATAGAGTTCTATGTTAAACCCCACCCCCATTTGATCCCCCCAAAATGTATCATAACCCCCTTCAATCTGAAAACAAAAACATTTCAGCACACCTAGATACATTGGCCTATCATATTCTTGAATACCTAATACTTTCATCAACAGGCTACAGAGAACAGTGTCAGACAGTTTTAAATGCGAGAAAGAAGCAGAAATATAATAAGAACCGAGCAAAAACAATAAGTCTCCAAACTTTGTTACAGAAACTTAACTATCTTCCCATTTATTATTTGTGACCATTAATGCTGAAAGTTGAGACCCCAAAGAACTTGAATGCATGATCTATAAATAGCCATCCTTAATCCATTGAACTAACCAGACAAGTACAGAATTTCAAAAGGACAAAGAATATAATTCTGATTTCATTTTTGCATCATTGGCATGATTTCCATTTGAAAAATTGTAATGCGTTATTCATCCCCCACCTTGTGTAGTATTGACAACATTAGTAATGGTTCAGAATATCCCCCACCTTGTGTAGTATTGACAACACTAGTAATGGCTCAGAATATCTCCCACCTTGTGTAGTATTGACAACACTAGTAATGGCTCAGAATATCCCCCACCTTGTGTAGTATTGACAACACTAGTAATGGCTCAGAATATCTCCCACCTTGTGTAGTATTGACAACACTAGTAATGGTTCAGAATATCCCCCACCTTGTGTAGTATTGACAACACTAGTAATGGTTCAGAATATCTCCCACCTTGTGTAGTATTGACAACATTAGTAATGGCTCAGAATATCTCCCACCTTGTGTAGTATTGACAACACTAGTAATGGTTCAGAATATCCCCCACCTTGTGTAGTATTGACAACACTAGTAATGGTTCAGAATATCTCCCACCTTGTGTAGTATTGACAACACTAGTAATGGTTCAGAATATCCCCCACCTTGTGTAGTATCAATATTAGTAATGGTTCAGAATATCTCCCACCTTGTGTAGTATTGACAGCACTAGTAATGGTTCAGAATATCTCCCACCTTGTGTAGTATTGACAACACTAGTAATGGCTCAGAATATCTCCCACCTTGTGTAGTATTGACAACATTAGTAATGGTTCAGAATATCTCTCACCTTGTGTATTATTGACAACACTAGTAATGGTTCAGAATATCCCCTACCTTGTGTAGTATTGACAACATTAGTAATGGCTCAGATTATCCCCCACCTTGTGTAGTATTGACAACACTAGTAATGGTTCAGAATATCCCCCATCTTGTGTAGTATTGACAACACTAGCAATGGCTCAGAATATCCCCCACCTTGTGTAGTATCAATATTAGTAATGGTTCAGAATATCGCCCACCTTGTGTAGTATTTGCCTTGTGTAGTATTAACAACATTAGTAATGGTTCAGAATATCCCCCACCTTGTGTAGTATTTGCCTTGTGTAGTATTAACAACATTAGTAATGGTTCAGAATATCCCCCACCTTGTGTAGTATTAACAACATTAATAATGGTTCAGAATATCACCCACCTTGTGTAGTATTGACAACATTAGTAATGGCTCAGAATATCGCCCACCTTGTGTAGTATTTGCCTTGTGTAGTATTGACAACATTAGTAATGGTTCAGAATATCCCCCACCTTGTGTAGTATTGACAACACTAGTAATGGTTCAGAATATCTCCCACCTTGTGTAGTATCAATATTAGTAATGGTTCAGAATATCTCCCACCTTGTGTATTATTGACAACACTAGTAATGGTTCAGAATATCTCCCACCTTGTGTAGTATTGACAACACTAGTAATGGTTCAGAATATCCCCCACCTTGTCTAGTATTGACAACACTAGTAATGGCTCAGAATATTCCCCACCTTGTGTAGTATTTGCCTTGTGTAGTATTAACAACATTAGTAATGGTTCAGAATATCGCCCACCTTGTGTAGTATTTGCCTTGTGTAGTATTAACAACATTAGTAATGGTTCAGAATATCCCCCACCTTGTGTAGTATTTGCCTTGTGTAGTATTAACAACATTAGTAATGGTTCAGAATATCCCCCACCTTGTGTAGTATTAACAACATTAATAATGGTTCAGAATATCCCCCACCTTGTGTAGTATTGACAACACTAGTAATGGTTCAGAATATCCCCACCTTGTGTAGTATTGACAACACTAGTAATGGCTCAGAATATCCCCCACCTTGTGTAGTATTAACAACATTAGTAATGGTTCAGAATATCCCCCACCTTGTGTAGTATTGACAACACTAGCAATGGCTCAGAATATCCCCCACCTTGTGTAGTATCAATATTAGTAATGGTTCAGAATATCGCCCACCTTGTATAATATTTGCCTTGTGTAGTATTGACAACATTAGTAATGGTTCAGAATATCGCCCACCTTGTGTAGTATTTGCCTTGTGTAGTATTGACAACATTAGTAATGGTTCAGAATATCCCCCACCTTGTGTAGTATTGACAACACTAGTAATGGTTCAGAATATCTCCCACCTTGTGTAGTATCAATATTAGTAATGGTTCAGAATATCTCCCACCTTGTGTAGTATTGACAACACTAGTAATGGTTCAGAATATCTCCCACCTTGTGTAGTATTGACAACACTAGTAATGGTTCAGAATATCCCCCACCTTGTGTAGTATTGACAACACTAGTAATGGCTCAGAATATCCCCCACCTTGTGTAGTATTTGCCTTGTGTAGTATTAACAACATTAGTAATGGTTCAGAATATCGCCCACCTTGTGTAGTATTTGCCTTGTGTAGTATTAACAACATTAGTAATGGTTCAGAATATCGCCCACCTTGTGTAGTATTTGCCTTGTGTAGTATTAACAACATTAGTAATGGTTCAGAATATCCCCCACCTTGTGTAGTATTAACAACATTAATAATGGTTCAGAATATCCTCCACCTTGTGTAGTATTGACAACATTAGTAATGGTTCAGAATATCCCCCACCTTGTGTAGTATCAATATTAGTAATGGTTCAGAATATCTCCCACCTTGTGTAGTATTGACAACACTAGTAATGGCTCAGAATATCCCCCACCTTGTGTAGTATTGACAACATTAGTAATGGTTCAGAATATCCCCCACCTTGTGTAGTATCAATATTAGTAATGGTTCAGAATATCGCCCACCTTGTGTAGTATTTGCCTTGTGTAGTATTAACAACATTAGTAATTTGTGTAGTATTTGCCTTGTGTAGTATTAACAACATTAGTAATTTGTGTAGTATTTGCCTTGTGTAGTATTAACAACATTAGTAATTTGTGTAGTATTTGCCTTGTGTAGTATTAACAACATTAGTAATTTGTGTAGTATTTGCCTTGTGTAGTATTAACAACATTAGTAATGGTTCAGAATATCGCCCACTTTGTGTAGTATTTGGCTTGTGTAGTATTGACAACATTAGTAATTTGTGTAGTATTTGCCTTGTGTAGTATTAACAACATTAGTAATTTGTGTAGTATTTGCCTTGTGTAGTATTAACAACATTAGTAATTTGTGTAGTATTTGCCTTGTGTAGTATTAACAACATTAGTAATTTGTGTAGAATTTGGCTTGTGTAGTATTGACAACACTAGTAATGGTTCAGAATCCCCTACCTGCGGTCCTTGATGAAGGAATAGTAGTGTCCAGCATTAGCCTGTCCACTGTGTAGTACTAACAACACTAGTAATGGTTCAGAATCCCCTACCTGCGGTCCTTGATGAAGGAATAGTAGTGTCCAGCATTAGCCTGTCCACTGTGGACCACCACTCCCACCAGTTCGTAGTTAATCTGCCTGTGTTCTACATTGCTCCCTGTTGTCACAATCTCCAGGGCCTTTTCTTCAGTTATCGAGGACTCCCCAGAATCTGACTCTGAACTGCTATCTACCGTCTCCAAAACTTCCTCACGACGGGCCATTCCATCGGTGGTGTAGGGCTCCATGTCCAATATCCATGGAAACTGTAATTGTAAAGCAAATACAATTAAGAAATGAACATCACTTTTGAGCTGTTCATGGTCATTATGAACGGATTTGGATTTGAGGCAAATTCTGTAAATCGCGCTAGCGATTCACAGAGAATTTGCCTCAAATCCAAATCCGTTCATATTGACCATGAACAGCTCAAAAGTGATGTTCATTTCTTATATTTATATTCATTTACTAAAACACCATTTGTTTACATTGCTTCTATTTTGTTGCATAAAACGAACTCCTAGCCTCTGTCACAGTTGCATTGTGACGTACGTCAACACATAGACATGACGTCAAATGTCGTCTCACCCTGCCTTTTATCAACATTGCAAGGTGCACTGCATTTTGGAGGTAGGAGACTGCAAGATTGGGATGATAATACACGTAAGTTTACAATCTTAATCCAAAGGTGTGACTTGCGAGATCTTTGTAACAGTTGTTCTATTTTTTTCAAATCATTACGCTCTCTCAGTCGCGTGCTTTAAGCTAGTTCATAATCCGTTCATAGTCAATGTGAACGGATTGTGTCGCACGCTGAAATTGGTTGGTTCATAGAGGAAAATGCGATTTGTAATACAAATATTGAGAGGATATAAAAGTCTCCTAACACTTGACATACATTGTAATTCAAGCATTGTTTTAGCACATTCAATTTTTCACAAACCTTGAAATAGTCATCAAACTTGAGAGCTCGATTTGCTTCCCAATCATAGCCGAATCTCTTCAGCTGGATACACAGCAATGGGGGAAGTGTCTTAATGCACATCCGTTTCATTGTGTTTCTCTATAAAGAAGTGGAAATATTTAGTTTTCCTCCGATATGTCAATTATTACACATTTGAAGCATAACTACAGTAAAAATGATGAACCTTAAAACAACTACTCTACAACTATGATTTAGTATATCTAATCAGAGATGGGTTTTTTTAAAGAAACTAAAATTACTTCTTTGAAACTATAATACATTCATCGTAATCTTGTAAATATTACTTTGCAAAATTATTGCACAGTTACTATACTCTGTTAACGACTTGATATGCTGTTATTTCAAATTTAATTCAGTGTTTTAACTTTGTTTCTACCTGACTATTAGCGGTAGTTAACATGGCACTTTGTGTCTATCAATCCTTCTAACTATCTGACTATTAGCGGTAGTTAACATGGCCTTTTGTGTCTACCATTCCTTATATCTACCTGACTATTAGTGGTAGTTAACATGACATTTTGTGTCTACCATTCCTTATATCTACCTGACTATTAGCGGTAGTTAACATGACATTTTGTGTCTATCAATCCTTCTAACTATCTTACTATTAGTGGTAGTTAACATGACATTTTGTGTCTATCATTCCTTATATCTACCTGACTATTAGTGGTAGTTAACATGACATTTTGTGTCTACCATTCCTTATATCTACCTGACCATTACAGTAGTTAACATGACATTTTGTGTCTATCAATCCTTCTAACTATCTTACTATTAGTGGTAGTTAACATGACATTTTGTATCTATCATTCCTTATATCTACCCGACTATTAGCGGTAGTTAACATGACATTTTGTATCTACCATTCCTTCTATCTACCTGACTATTACAATAGTTAACATGGCCTTTTGTGTCTATCAATCCCTCTATCTACCTGACTATTAGTGGTAGTTAACATGACATTTTGTGTCTATCATTCCTTATATCTACCTGACTATTACAGTAGTTAACATGGTGTTTTGTATTTTTGATTTATTTGTCATTTACCTTCTCTCCACATTTATCACAGAAGTAAGCATTATCCCCCTCCAGTAGCTCCCCCTTAACAAACTGATCTAGTGAGTCCTGTAGCGTGGCATTCTTCACCGTCAGATTCAGGGCCAAGAAAGCTTCTTCTCTCTCATACCTGATGACAAAATCTGTTATTTTTAATACAGTTACCACTTTTCAGAGTGTGAAATGATCTCAATGCAAATATCCAGAAGATCCCCTTGGTCTTGTCAGCATGGACCTACTGTATAAAAAATAACAAACCTGTGAGGGCAATCTTTGCAAATTTTCTGATCAGAGAAAATTCCTTGAAACTTTCTTTTGAAGATTTCTTGTTTGCTATTTTTCTAAAAATAATAAAAAAAGAAATACAAATTAACAGAATTATACTGTATATTGGATGCTTAAGATTACCTCAAACCATATCTCCTATTAAAACAAGAGGCCCACAGACCTTATCAGTCAACTGAGTATTAGTTAAAAGTATCACTAGCCCCAAGGGCAAAGAAATCTATAATGATTCTCCTGTTCTGTATATCGAAGTGAAATTCTAATATTCAGCAGTAGTATAAAACAAGATGTGTTCTTATAACACAAATGCTCCCAAATTTACTCTTCTTGATGGAAGACTAAATAATATACTAGTAATATGTTATATGAACACTATATGACTATTTTGGACTTGCCCTAGAGTCAGAGCCTGGGGTTGAATATTCACAATTTGGTACATACCTTTCTGCTTTCCCCACCCTTGTACCAAAACCCCTACCACTGAGATCAGGAAATTTACATGTTTGGTAAAGGGCTACCTGCTCCTTCAATCTGATAGCATTAGAAAAGACATTATCTAAATGTTTTACACATAAACACTATATGCCAAGTTTGGCTCCACCACAGAGTCAACCTCCACCCCGAGGATAATGAAATGTACAATTTTGATAAAGACCTTCGACTATGCATTTAATTTTTCTTACAGATGTGCAGTTGTATAGAGAAAATTATTTATGAAAATTTATCAATTTTTTGGCAGTTTTTGTTCAGGGGTGCAGGTGTCTGGAAATTTACAATTTATGACGCTCTTGTCCCAGGGATGCTTCAAATCAATTTTGAAAAGAATTGGAAGGGTAGTTATGAAGAATTTAAAAATGTTCAATTGTTAATGCACAACGAATGCAGACCAAAGCAATAGGTCACCCGAGTAACTCAGGTGACCTACACATACAATTATCACGCCTCAGACAAAATTGTTGAAATCTAATTGGTCAGATCTTGGTCACATGACGCCGTGAAAAAAAACGTATCATGCGAGTAAAATCCGTATTGGGCGAGTGATTTTATTTATCGTCGGGTTTGACTTGCAGCCGTGTCAAAAGGAAAGACATTTGACTAAGTTGTATGATATAGACCCCCACATATACAGTTAGAGGTCTTCGGTGTGATAAATTCGTTACACAGTTAGTTAGTGACCTGATACGGAAAAATACATGGTGTGAAAAGAAAACCCGTATCGGGGCTCGGCTTCGCCTCGCCCGATACGGGTTTTCTTTTCACACCATGTATTTTTCCATATCAGGTCACTAACTAACTGTGTAACTAATAATATCAATCTAATAATTCAATACGAGTAACTCAGGTGACCTACAAATACAAATATTAATCTAATAATTCAATACATGTAAATGTGCATGTGATCATATACGCATGCACAGTGTTAATTTCAAAGATTTTGGAAATTTCTGGTTTTTCAATTTTATAAAGATACAAAGATAGATATAAAGATATTGTGTATTGTTTTGAATTACCATAAAAATACATAAGCAATGAATGGGTCCAAATATAAAGAATTCACTTCCATACCCGTACTCTGCATTCCTAAATCTGTTAACCCCACTTCTGATAGTTATTTATTATAAAATCGCAAGTAATGTTGGTTTACATCAGTTATGTGAAAGGAGGCTAATACTGAGCAAAGCTTGGATGCCAAAGGCCCGTCCACAAAGCAAGGATCTAAGGGTAACACATATATAAAGGAAAAAGACAAAATCAGCTGAAGAATAGAGATGATCTTAACATACTCTCATTGAAAATTCTGTGAGCCAAATCCCTGTCCCTAGAAATTCAATACACAGTCAGTGTCTATTATGATGTCATGAGTTATCATTGTAATACTTATACCCAGTCACTAGACAATCAATACACAGTCAGTGTCTATTATGATGTCATGAGTTATCATTGTAATGTTTATACCCAGTCACTAGACAATCAATACACAGTTAGTGTCTATTATGATGTCATGAGTTATCATTGTAATACTTAATCCCTGTCACTAGACATTCAATACACAGTCAGTGTCTATTATGATATCATGAGTTATCATTGTAATACTTAATCCCTGTCACTAGACAATCAATACACAGTCAGTGTCTATTATGATGTCATGAGTTATCATTGTAATGTTTATACCCAGTCACTAGACAATCAATACACAGTCAGTGTCTATTATGATGTCATGAGTTATCATTGTAATATTTATACCCTGTCACTAGACAATCAATACACAGTCAGTGTCTATTATGATGTCATGAGTTATCATTGTAATGTTTATACCCAGTCACTAGACAATCAATACACAGTCAGTGTCTATTATGATGTCATGAGTTATCATTGTAATGTTTATACCCAGTCACTAGACAATCAATACACAGTCAGTGTCTATTATGATGTCATGAGTTATCATTGTAATACTGTAAATTCCTAAATTACACTAGGAATTTACTAATGCGTAATTTCGCAAGGCGTGTCAATCACTTATTAAATTTACTCGCTTTTATTTTCTTATTGCTAAAATACATGAAAAAGCTCTTGATCAACAGAGTACTCACAAATTCATGTTCTCACAATTTTCATATATACGAGCCATTTCACGGTATGAAGTACTCGCGTAAAATAAGGAATCTACAGTAATTATACAGCGTCACTAGAAATTCAATTCAACAAGTGCCTGTTATAATGTCAGTGTCAATTTTAACATGGTAAAATGCATACACATCAATGACTCACATATAATGTTTATAAATGAACAGTTTGACCTTCACTGAGATATAAAACCTACCTTAAGATGTTCATCTATTTGATCAATCAAAGCTTGAAAAAAATCAAAAGCATCCTGCTGTTCTCTGATGTTCACGGTCTGGCCCCAGAGCTTAAACACCTTCCAGAATTTCTCAGGTTCATGGTATTGTAGCTTACTTTCAAGTAAATGACCCAACACTTGCTGAATTTGGAAAAACACACTACAAAAAAAAAATAAATATCTGTATTTTTTGAAATAGGAATCAAACTCAACACGAGGATATGACTTGTTAGTTACATTGTAAATAATCTACACTAGTATGTTTTCTAGTATGAAAAACCTAATTCCCTTCTTCAATACATACTTTAATAGATAACCTTGATGAGTGGGGTACATATGTATGAGGTTACAAAGACATTTTTTTTCAAGAAGGTGTGTTATCACTATAGAATGTAGGGAATTATGCTTTGATTTAAATCTTTAGATAGTATTCACTACAAATTCAAATATACATATCTGTATAATGCTAACCAACCATGATATGAATCAAAGGCAAAAAATTATTTGTTACTGATGAAAATGTTTGCATAACCAATTGCAAACTTATTTCGCTCGGTTCACGAACATGCACAATCAATTGCATGTTGTAAATGTCTTACATACATTATCTACTAATAACACAGTATATACCAAGTGATAGAATTTATTTTTGTATTCAAATAGGTTGATTAAGTTCCAACATCCATATTTGGAATGCATGCCACAGACCTCAAAAACTTCACTTTGATTTGTCTTTGTTAAATCAAATAAGTTACTTTGAACCCTGACCTTTCTTCATCTGCTTTGTCCTCCTCCACCCCCAACACAACCTCTGGAATTCCTGGCACCATGTACAACTGTTGGATGACCGAGTTCATGTAACATGTGGCACCACCATTCTTCAGCCCAACAAATCCACATCGGGCCCGTCCATCAACAGGCGGCAAGTACTGAACATAACAATAGCAACAAAGTGTGAATTTCCGCAAGAACAATTCACTCACATTCATTTATTAACTAGGTTTATAAACATGTATTCTGCTGCCCAATCCCATTCAGAATTAAATAGAATATTGTTTAAATAAAATCATTATAAGAACTCACAAAGTTGAATAACCCTGACCTACCTCCCACTCATTGGCACAGTCTGGCTGGGGAAGATGGTGCATTTCAATCAGCTGTTTACAGATATCGCTCAACATAGAGTAGCTTCCCTTGGCCAATTCAATCAATAGCCTGTAAGCTGCCACACGAGATTCACAATTGCTGCACCTGCAGAATCAAACACATATTCTAAAAGTGATATACATTTATATAGTTAGGTTCCTGTATCACAAATTTCGGATGACAGCCTTCTAGAACAACACCTTTTTTTCTGAAGCATTGGCTTGGACTGTCCAATCTATGTTCCAAGTTAGAATTTCTCATACATAAGTAGAAAATTACTTTTTAACATATTTTTTTTCCAATACAAATAATAAAATAAAACAGTTCCTTGGCAAAATTTAAAAGCAATAAAAAATAAATTAATTTTGATCAAATTATTAAAATATACTTCAGTTATCCAGGTATATTGAAATATGGTTGCAATTGAATTTGACCTTCCCTGTATATAAAGTGACCAAATCTAAGGATTTTTCCTTTAAAATAACCTGTCAAAATAGGGCATTTATATATATTCTCTTCATCATCATATCATCTGCGAATTACAGTACATTTAGTAAATATAGAGAGGCAGTGGTTAATATTTCTTGTGGTCTTACTTTGGACTAACTTCCTGAAGCTTCTCCTCACTACTGGTGTTCATACTGTCCATCATCACTTTGGAGGCAGGAAAGAGGAAGTCATGCAAGATATCATACACCAAGGTTCGTCCTGAAAGACATCAAATATTGAAATTTTAATACAAAACCTGCATTCACATCTGTGACATGGGCTGCTGTACATGGAGACGTTGATGTACATGTACATTGAAGTTGGCTTTTGTTTACATCCTTTCACATTAAATTCCCAGATTACTTGAATTGTCTTTCTTCTTTTTTTTCACCTACCATGCTCCTCTTCATCCACCCCCTCACAAGTAAGCAGTGTGGTGATCAGCTTTAGATGGCCAGCTAGTAGACTGTTGTCTGTGTCTGACATGTCAGGATGCAGAGAGGGAACAAAATTTCCCAACCAAGCTACCTCATCTTCCAACATGGCTGTGGGGTTCATCTGCAGTTTTGTCTGGTCCTCCTCTGTAATAACCAGGCAGACTTCATAATGAGGCTAAACAAACTAACCAATCAGGAATCAATGTCATCATATCTCAACATCCCTTTCAAAAAGAAAATGCAAGATCTTGACTTACTTGAAAGGCCTTCCAGAAGTTTGCAAAGTAGATCAAAGTACTGACTGCATTGACCGAGCAATCTGAAAACATGTCAACTGAAAATCAGTCCATTGTTTTTAGGTTATAGTAAAAATGCACACTTTATGTTAACCTCCAATGTCCTGAATACATCTGTAATTTTGCTTGATATTTACTCTGCACACTGACCTTTGGCTCACTCCACGAGCTGAAGCAGATGACACCCAGAATGGAACATAGGCCTTCAGCAACAACTGGAGCATGAAGTGGTGAGGGGTTCGCTGTGCTGTACACTCTGTCTGACTCAGCAGAAAGAACTGCTCAAGGGCAGCATTTCTTATGTCAGCATTAGAACAACCCACCAAAATATCAATAATAAAGTCACTGGAGCAAGGCAGGGAATAAAAGGATGCTGGAAGAAATTCATTTCAAATCATGAGGCACGATTCAACATTAATGCAGGACTGTCAAGTGGCATAATTAATCAATACTTTCCTTAATGTTACCTTTGCAAAACTCACTTTGTTTCAATAAAACATTTCATATACAAACATCATTACATGTATAGTGTAAGGTGATTTTAATGCCACTATACTTAATATACTTATATAATATACTTAAAATATCTGATTTCATGTTCCTACCAATGAGTTCACATCAGATTTGTAGACTGGGTACTTACCAATAAGTTCACATCGAATTTGTAGATTATGTACTTACCAATAAGTTCACATCGGATTTGTAGATTATGTACTTACCAATGAGTTCACATCGGATTTGTAGGCTATGTACTTACCAATGAGTTCACATCGGATTTGTAGACACGTGATGAGAATCTCCAAGGCCTCCTTGGCTATGTTACAATCTTTAGTGGGGATGTCCTGGGCCTTGGCACACACCCCAGCATGAAGACTCTGTCCATCACTCTCACTTCCTGTACTAGCAGTACTTCCTACATATCATAAACAACAGCTTACTACATATCACAGATAATAGCTTACTACATATCATAAACAACAGCTTACTACATATCACAGATAATAGCTTACTACATATCACAGATAATAGCTTACTACATATCATAAACAACAGCTTACTACATATCACAGATTATAGCTTACTACATATCACAGACAACAGCTTACTACATATCACAGATAATAGCTTACTACATATCACAGATAATAACAGCTTACTACATATCACAGATAATAGCTTACTACATATCACAGACAACAGCTTACTACATATCACAGATAATAGCTTACTACATATCACAGATAATAACAGCTTACTACATATCACAGATAATAGCTTACTACATATCATAGACAACAGCTTACTACATATCACAGATAATAGCTTACTACATATCATAAACAACAGCTTACTACATATCACAGATAATAGCTTACTACATATCACAGATAATAGCTTACTACATATCACAGACAACAGCTTACTACATATCACAGATAATAGCTTACTACATATCACAGACAACAGCTTACTACATATCACAGATAATAGCTTACTACATATCACAGACAACAGCTTACTACATATCACAGATAATAGCTTACTACATATCACAGATAATAGCTTACTACATATCACAGATAATAACAGCTTACTACATATCATAGACAACAGCTTACTACAAATCACAGACAACAGTTTACTACATATCACAGACAACAGCTTACTACATATCATAAACAACAGCTTACTACATATCATAAACAACAGCTTACTACATATCACAGATAATAACAGCTTACTACATATCACAGATAATAGCTTACTACATATCATAGACAACAGCTTACTACATATCACAGATAATAGCTTACTACATATCACAGACAACAGCTTACTACATATCATAAACAACAGCTTACTACAAATCACAGACAACAGCTTACTACATATAGATGCATTATCAAAATTACTTATCAGTGATATAGCACATTTACTCCAAATCCTAAAATTTAAACTATGAAATTTCATAGCCAAAAATTAAAGAACTAGACAATATTACAGTCTTCAATGACAAGTAAAAAATCTCTGGTACCTGTACTACTCTGCCTGCTTCTTCTACCGTGACCTGAGGAGCTGTCAATCATCGCCTGAGATGTGCCAATGAGGTGGAGCCTTCCAGCAGCTGCTGCCCATGTGACACGCAGAAAACAGGAAACTGTTTCTGTGAATGTGTGGACATCCATGGTCTATCAAAAAAGGGCATTCCATTATACATTATAGAAAATGCTGGTAGAAAATTGTTCTTGCATCTTCTACATAATAAATTCAAACAACATTTATATAATAGGACTAAATCTGCCAAGGGGGAGATGAGATAACACCTGGTTTACAAAGCTGCACACTTGCAAAGTACCATTCTTCAGAATGATTGATAGAAATCATACCTATGTATCTCAAAACTTTAGGAAACTATCTAATGATCTTCACCTTTTTCATTTGACCATGACAACAAACATCTTAATTCAACAGTCATATTATATATATAAATTATATATTTCTTTAAGATGTAAATCAGATAAGAAATGTGACTAATCTTGCACACAAGGAATTTTGGAATGTCCCTCCAATAACCTTGACCTTTACATTTAAGGTCTCTATTTCTAAAAGTTTGATAAAGACCATTGAAGAAGTGTGGCTTAAATCCTGAACACAAACACACATCCATATGACCACATCAATGTACAAATTCAAAGGAAAGGCCAGGTTACTACATCCCTCCATAGCATGGTTGTAAGCGGATAAAACACATGGAAACATTGTACCTGTACAGCATGACTTCCAGCAGACTGCTTGACAAACGATGTTGTATGAGGGGAGGATGCCATCAATGAACTGGATGCTGATTTGATTTCCTCCTTACTTCCATGAATATCATCCATTTCCAAAAAAATTGTCTGCCCACACAACAGGAAGCGGGCAAGCTGCAGACATATTGAGTAACATCCCTGTCTGATTGTGTAATTCACCTCTGGGGCCAGGGACTCTGCCTGTAGAACATTCACCACCAACTGTAGACCCCCCACAGACAGGAAGTCATCACAGAATGCCTGACTACTAATCCTGGTGGCCAAGTCCACACTTATAGGCATCAGTTTACTGCTCAGAACCTACATTTATTTGTAAAGAGCATAACATTATCAATACATTATATACTTCTATTAAATAAACAACCTATTTCTAAATTTTCCGACAAAATGAAAGCTCAAATTTACCAACCACTTGATAAAATCAAAGCAAATGCATTGAATATCTTGTGGACACTCATAAGCAGACTTACCTCCAAATTATAGAGAACACGGAATGCTGACATATCTTGGGCACTGGCATCAAACAGTGACTTCAGAACATCCTTAGGGGCCAAACGAGGGCTAGGGAGGGGAGAGGCTGAGGCAGATTTTCTGGGACTAGCCCTGGGGCTAATATCATCACCTGAGGCACATTGCTTCAATCCCTATCATATGGAAAGTCATATTGAATGCCTAATTATTACACATTAACAAGGTAATATACCAGTTAAGTTAAACATGCATGTACAAGGAAAAAAATGCAAATTCTAATTCTGTTTTCTGCTGATAAGAATTGGCAAGAAGAATTCAAACAAAAAATAGTTATCTAATCTCATAGATAGTGAAGCCTTACTCTGTTGCCAATGCTTTCCAGAGTTTCTGAGATCTGTGGGTCTGTTGGTATAAGCATCAGTAACTTCCTCACTCGATGAGTAATCCTAGCACAATAAAATCATTAGATGTTTTCATTACAAACATCATGAAATACTGGTATGCAACATAATACTTCCTTCAAAAGAAGGTTTCAGAAATACACATACATGTATGTATGTATATGTACAAGCATCTTACCCAGAAGCAATCAAAACTTTCAATAATTCATCATGTTTTTCATTCAAACAAAGATAGACTGTCAAATGTACCTGGGCTCATCTAAGTCTGCCAGCTGATACAACATATCAAACACTTGGCCTTCAATTGCCATGACAACTCCTGGTAACATTTTCTCTTGCTCCAAGTCAAAGTTCTGCTTTGATGTTGGTGTCATTGGCTTAAAAAAAAATATTAAGGCAATTAGAGTTTATTTAGAGTACCTTCAAGCAATAACACTGTCAGAACAAATTCAATGAATTCAATTTAAATAAAACACAATACAAGTATAAAGAGAATGAATTCTGTGAATTCTGGAAAATGCATGTATTACAAACAGGTAACTTCTTATCATTAAGAAAATCAGAGTACCAGAAATGGTACATAATACACCTGTGAAAAGCTTATGCAGGGTGTTTTTCTGAAGCCATGAGTTGTAGAACTTTACTTAAGGTAGGATCAGCCATCACCAGGCTGTGACATACTTTCTTTGCATTGTATGAATAAAAGGTCCTAGCTTAGAACTGTGACAGGAGGTAGATGGACAAACCACGAGTTCTGTGTGTAAAATTCCAAACTGACTAAGTCCAACAACCTGTAATTTTCCCAAAAATCAAAATCCTTGCTACATGCACATCTTCAATACCCATACAAACACTGTGAAACAGGAAGGTCCTCACTTGAAAATTGTGGGAGGAGTTAGCCAGACAACCCTAAGTATAATATTCATTTTCAAATAAAGGGTCAAAACTCCTGCAAGAGAGGTCAAAATGAATCAAAATTGCAACATGACCCACAAAAAACACTACATAGAGAGTTTCAGCTTGATATGTGACAGAGAAATGAAAATAGAAACAGAAAACCCAAACGGACAGAAGGATGGATGGATGTACAGACATCGCTGTACCACAATACATCCCACTTTTCATCTAAAGACAGGCATATAAAAGATAACTTATACAGTTGTAATTACCTCTTTCCCAAGAGATTGCATCGTTGATGCTGTCAGACGGGCTTGTATCAACTGATTGTCCTCAAACTCCAACTGGTGTAGAAGTTTCTGGTCCTTATGGGTATCCAACTGAAATGGAGTTGATATAGTCATTTCATTTAAACAATATTTAATCACAACATGAAAGAAAAGGTGAGCAAGCTCACACACTCCAAGTCCCCAAAATGAATGACATTATTATGCATAAAATATGTTTAAAAATGTAAATTGTGTAAAATATTAAAACAGAAATATTTCAATTACAAACAGCTTGAAAACAGGTATCATGCAAGTTGACCAAATAGCATATTTCGGTCAAACTTCTAGGTTCAAAAGGGGCATAACTCCCAGAAAAAATCATGTAAGAATTTCCCGAGAATATGCACATCTACACAGTATACCCTTAATAACTACAAAGTTTCATGAAATTCTGTTTGGCAGTTTCAGAGGAGTTACACTGACAAGAACAGGACTGACAGAGGCCAAACTTCTAAGTTCAAATGGGGCATAACTTTAAAAAAAAAATACTGAATCAAATTTACATGTACCTGCAAATTTGCACATCTACATAGTAAGTATATAACTACAAAGTTTCATGAAATTCTGATGAGTAGTTTCAGAGGAGTTGTGTTGATAAGAACAAGACTGATGGGTGGGTAAAAAACATTATACCCTCTGCAACTCATTCATTGTGTGCGGTATGATAATGAATGGGATTGGGCAGCAGCCACAGCCTATTTTAGCCCTCTCCTGTGACAGACTTCATAAATCTTCAGGTGGAAATTTTTTTAAAAAGTCAAAATAAGAAAAAAAAATTGTACAAATCGAAGATTGGTAATAGGTTCTCACCATCTTGTCCTGAGCCACAATCTGCACATTGTCCGATGGTTGTTTGAGTTTGTTGGCAATCCGAGCCCTGACTGAGCTTAATGTCTCATTACCATGGCACTGTATGAAATAATTCAACGTCTGGTGTAAATGACATGCATGCACTTGTTTAAGGTACAAACACAAAAAACATATTCAATTTATGATAAATTAAACAAAATGTAATGTAGTGAGACAAAAGTGAGTTTCCATATAAAACCATCGCTTTTAAAAACATTCTTCCAACCTAATTTCTGTCCAATTTTGATTAAATAAACTATAAATCTGAGAAATAACAAAAGCTTCCTTTCAAAATTTTATAATACCATGATTTTACAACCAACAATTGTGGAGATACATTTTAATCACACAGTAATTTTTTTCTTTTGTAAATCATATCTCTGCAATAGTAGGTCATGAAGTTATGAAAAGAAATTGTACGACAGATCAGGAGAATTTTTTTAACAAGAGGCCCATGGGCCACATCGCTCACTTGAGTCACCTTGGCCCATATCTGAAGACTTTCCATATATATTTGCATGTAAAACCTTAGTCTCTATTATGGCCCCAACCTACCCCAGGAGGCCATGATTTTTACAAACTTGAATCTACACAATGTCAGAAAGCTTTCATGTATATGTCAACTTCTTTGGCCCAATGGTTCTTGAGAAGAAGATTTTTAAAGATTTTTTCTATATTTGTATGTAAAACTTTGATCCCCTATTGTGGCCCCATCCTACCCCCGGGGGCCAGGATTTGAACAATTTAGAATCTGCACTACCTAAAAAAGCTTATCTATAAATTTCATCTTTTCTGGCCCAGTGATTCTTGAGAAGAAGATGATTTTTTAATGACCCTATTCTATTTTTACCTTTTCTTGATTATCTCCCCTTGGCCCTTTATTTTAACAATTTAGAATTCCCTTTACTTAAAGATGCTTTGTGCTAACATTGGTTGAAATTGGCCAAGTGGTTTTTGAAAAGAAGTCAAAAATGTTAAAAGTTTACAGACAGACAGACGGACGGACGCCGGAATACGGGTGATCAGAAAAGCTCACTTGAGCTTTCAGCCCAGGTGAGCTAAAAAGATGGTATTGTATGAGATATATAGGTAAAAGTTTGTTTGTGGTTAACTTTTTGTCTCCTACTGCTTATTGGGCACCCCAAAGTAAGCAAAAATATCAATCACAAAATAACTTAAAGGTATCTGAAGTATATAAAATATTAATACTTTATTTTTCTTTTAATAGTAGAAATTATACAAAGATAAATACTGCAATTTAAAAAGGGCTCAAAGAAGGCCTTCCAATACAAAAACAAATAAAATTTTATTCCTAAAAATCAGCATAGTACCTTCACTAAAAGACTCTGAATGTGTCCAAGAGCATAACCCTATAGTATACAAATATAGACCCTAATTAAAATCAACAGATTTCCATACAGTAATGATTTGCAGGTATTCACTAATGGTAAGTGTTCCTATCTATAGGCATCCCCTTTATACACTTGTATGGATGTACAACCAACTTCTACACAATTTCAGAGTTTAAAAGCTTAACAGTTCTCTACATGGGAGGTATTCCATTGTGTAATACATGAACCTGTACAAATTCTATGGAACCCTAAACTTCTATTTACAATTGACAACCAATAATTACTGTCACAAGGCCTGTGGTCAAAAAGTTATTATCTACATGCTGACTGGTCTTGCTCAACAACAAAAACGGAAATGCACACATGTAGCTAATTTCACAGTTTTTCATAGAGTTTCATACTTATCCTCACTGTAATAACAAATGCAAGAAAGCCCCTGCATAGTCCTTAAAACATAGGGTGCTCTTACCAGTAATACATGAACATGACCCAAACATTTGGTAATGTTCTAAAAACTATAGATCTATTTCTGCATGTATCAGAAGCTTTGTTAAGGCTGAAAAGTTTTAACAGTATCTCAAAACATCTATTTTGCTGTCATGCAAGTCATTCGGCCATGTTAGCAAACAAATTTTTGTCACATGACTTGCAACCCTGAATTACCAAATGTTTAAAACTGACCAGTAAAATAAACTCCTGCTTGGGCGACTCGCAGGTGATCATTAAATTAATCTGCAGCCCGTGGAAGGATGCGCCGTGAGGTAGAATAGTTCTGCTTGTTTGATGGTTCTCCTCCACATTCAGGACATACACCTCAGCAATCCACAGCAGACGTTCAATATTCATCAACTTAATGGACCTGCAAAATACCAATGGCAATCATCTGCTTATTTGGGAAACACCCAAACGTAATTGTGCTAAATGAAAAATAAGTCTCATCTTACAAGTACCATGAAAAATGCTTGATTTAGTTTACTATGGAATAAGATATTCAAAACATGCAATACATTACCCTATTAGATGTACATGTAACAAGAATGAAATTTTATAACAATTTTAAGATCAGTGAATGAACAAGTCCTACCTTGAGGGTGGTGGTACATTAGCTACCTCTTTCACAATGGCTGCCGTTAAAGTTTTTGTTGCCCAGGTGATGGCCTGGGCAATAGCAGTCCCCCCCATCCCGATCATAGCTGCCTGAAATCACAGGGCCACTCATTACGAAAAGGTTGTATTCAATGAACATCTATCAAAACACATAATTTGACTATTTAATTAACATACAGAAAATAATTTTTTTTTTACCTCTAGTCTATTGGAGCATTCTGATATGAATTTCTTATGTAGACTCACAGTGTCCTGAAAATAACGCAATGTTTAAGTACATATCTTGTGCACATATCACAAAGTGCCCATTTATCATGAATTAATGTTTGCAAGCCTGCTAGTTCTATCATTTGAGTACTATTTATCTTTAAGACTTTTCACTCGATGCTTACTTTTTTGAGTCTGACAGCAAGATTTGTGTAACTGACACACAGAAGAAGCTGAATGGCTTTGTCTGCAATGGACTCATCTGGAGTATTCAGGCAGATCTCCCATATGTAGTCTAAACCAAGCAGCTCACTTTTCTCTACTATCTGTTAAACATATTTAAGCCTTCTTTATACACACCGTCTATTGGCATTCCAAACTAATCAAGTTTCACACAAGAAGACAATGTGGAACACAGTTATTGGAATCTTACCAGTCTGCTTCCATCTGTTTTCAGACGATGTTCATACTTGTTCACATTTTCAAAGAAATTCTTAAAGCAGGTAAAACCTACACAAGACAAATAAAAAAATAAATGGACATCTAATCAAACAAGCCACATTCTGATATGCCAAAGAAAACTCTATAAAACCTATACATAGAATCAAACCTTTCTCTGTGAGAAAACTCTTTGACACCTATACATAGAATCAAACCTTTTTCTGTGAGAAAACTCTGTAAAACCTATTCATAAAATCAAACCTTTCTCTGTGAGAAAACTCTATAAAACCTATACATAGAATCAAACCTTTCTCTGTGAGAAAACTCTTTGACACCTATACATAAAATCAAACCTTTCTCTGTGAGAAAACTCTATAAAACCTATACATAGAATCAAACCTTTCTCTGTGAGAAAACTCTATAAAACCTATACATAAAATCAAACCTTTCTCTGTGAGAAAACTCTGTAAAACCTATACATAGAATCAAACCTTTCTCTGTGAGAAAACTCTATAAAACCTATACATAAAATCAAACCTTTCTCTGTGAGAAAACTCTGTAAAACCTATACATAGAATCAAACCTTTCTCTGTGAGTTTCGAAGGATCCAATTTCAACAACTCTTTCTGGAACAGCTGAGTTTGAGTGTCCATCTCTAGGTCAGGCAAACCTTTACTGAACCACTCAAAGCAGGTCTGAAATAACACAAATGAGATATTTTACAGAGTGTATGTGTACTAAAAATCAGAATACCAGTACAATGTATACATGTATGTACTGCGGAGAAAATGTTCCTAAACATATCTTCACAACAGAAATCTTTCCTCAGTTCTTTTAATACTAACTTCTCTATCCCATTGGCAAGCATCAGAGTTAGCAATTAGTGTTCCCCAAATGTCCCGAGCTCGACTCCATGGAAGATAGAGGGCCCCCTCCTGTAGTGTGTATTGGAGAAACTGTAGATGTGTTGAAACAAACTACAAAGAAAATTATAAAATATCTTTAGTCACCTTAGTATATCACATACCAAGTACAATACAAACAATAGTCTATAAAGCATGCAAAATATTTACTTTGTTTTCTTCAGTTAGTAAGCCAAAATCAAATCCTGCAAACAAGAATATTTTCACTCCTGTTTTATTTTCAGCCATTTCACCCTCATAATGAAAGGATTCAAAACTGGACGAATTTGATTTCAATACTCATTACCAAGTACCCATAAATAATTTTGGACAATTTGAAAATGAGACAAAATATTTTTTCAATGAACTTGAGAAGAAGAAAAAAGACAACACAGGATGAAAACTTCCTGATACATAGTATCTAAACAGTTTTTAAATAATTATGCAATTTGAACCCTGTTGAAGTTCGTGTACCTGTTCAAGCCTCAAATTTGAGCAATACCTAGCACCTCTAATACTGTCTGAAAGTTTGTGTGCCTGTTTTAGCCTTACCTCTGAGTGTGGATATCTGGCATCTACAATACTGTCTGGTCCTAATTGTCCATCACCAACAGTAACAAGGGCTTGTTTGTGCAGTTTGATCAGACTCTGGGTCACCAGCTTTATCACATCGTGGTTTTTGTTCAGTTCGTGTAAGATACCCTACACAATCAATGACATCAGTAAACCAGATGTGGTGCTTCATTACAATCAGCAACATTACAGTATGGTACAGAAACGTGGCATCTAATTACAAATCAGTAAACAATAAAGCACTATAGCATTTTTAACTCGAGTAAAAGTAATTATGTGTTTACCTTTTCTGACTTGTGGTTATTTTGCTTCATTATATTTTTACAAATATTTAGCAGCTGTTTCAGAGAAGGTAAAACACAGGCACCCTGTTTATAGAAAAAACATACAGTATATTGTACAGTAATTGTGCAAATATATTTACAGATACATATATTAAGTAATCATTTTCATCAAACGTTTCACGGACACTGACCTTTTTGATGTCTTCGACACACTTTATGACATAGTTTCGCTTGATTTGTTCTCGCACACTGAACGAGTCACTGAGGATGGCCAGGTGCTCCTCCAGTGCCAACTCAATCAACTGTCTTGACAGAGTGGGCAAATGAGAGAGATCCCACAACAGCTCTAGTACCTGTAAACATTCAGAACTAATCAATGTACAGATGAGAGAGATCCCACAACAGCTCTAGTACCTGTAAACATTCAGAATTAATCAATGTATGTGTACGTTATATTATTCAATAGAAAAAGACAAATAAATTGGGATGGGGGAGATTAGAGATAATCTTCCGCTCTTACCCTGGTTGTAGTCTTAGGTTCTTTGGCATCTCTTCCTATTTTACCAATCAGACGAAGCAGTTTCTCCTTCATACGATTATGGTCATCCTGCCATTTCTGTAAAAACATGAACATACTGAGTACTTGTATACAACATAGGTAAGCATTGCTATCTTATAAGGTCAATACTCATCATTTCAATATATCAATTTGTACAAATACTTATCATGAATTTCTACAGGATTTTACCTTCTGAATCAACAAAAACAAGTGTTCTAGCTGTGCCGAGTCAAATTTAACAGCAGCTGCAGCAATGATGGAGTGAATATTGTCTATCACGTGATTGGTCTGGCCAACCTGTAGTGGAATACATGTATAGATAAGATAAGCATATGTATATATGTTTTGATGCCTTGCATAATCTGCATATCTCCTTCCGATATTTTTACTCTCAAATGAAAACACAAAATGTATTAAAGTCTCTACAAAGCAAAAGACATAAAGAGTACAGATTTGTACCTGCATTTTCCAGATCATAGCCAGTTCTTCAGTAGTTATTTCAGATCCTAGGAAATCCACTATACCCTTCACCTTCTCACAATACTGGACCTGGTCTATGTTACCTAAATCACAGTTGATGTACACAAATTATACCTAAATCAGTCAGCATACACGTACACAAATTATACCTAAATAGTCAGCATGAACTTACACAAATTATACCTAAATAGTCAGCATAAACTTACACAAATTATACCTAAATCAGTCAGCATGAACTTACACAAATTATACCTAAATAGTCAGGATAAACTTACACAAATTATACCTAAATCAGTCAGCATGAACTTACACAAATTATACCTAAATCAGTCAGCATGAACTTACACAAATTATGCCTAAATAGTCAGCATAAACTTACACAAATTATCCTAAATAGTCAGCATGAACTTACACAAATTATACCTAAATCATAGTCAGCATGAACTTACACAAATTATACCTAAATAGTCAGCATAAACTTACACAAATTATACCTAAATCATAGTCAGCATGAACTTACACAAATTATACCTAAATCAGTCAGCATGAACTTACACAAATTATACCTAAATCAGTCAGCATGAACTTACACAAATTGTACCTCAATAGTCAGCATAAACTTACACAAATTATACCTAAATAGTCAGCATAAACTTACACAAATTATACCTAAATAGTCAGCATAAACTTACACAAATTATATCTAAATAGTCAGCATAAACTTACACAAATTATACCTAAATCAGTCAGCATAAACTTACATAAATTATACCTAAATAGTCAGCATAAACTTACACAAATTATACCTAAATCAGTCAGCATAAACTTACACAAATTATACCTAAATAGTCAGCATAAACTTACACAAATTATACCTAAATCAGTCAGCATAAACTTACACAAATTATACCTACCATCACACATTATAATTTGAGCTTGGTAATATTTATGATACATGTATCCGATCAACTTCTTAAGATCGATAGAATACGAGATATGATTATAATCTGCAAATTATAAAGTCTTCCAAACAAAGTACTGGCTGTATAAAAGTAGGTTTTTTCTGAGTACTTCTGTTTCCCCCCACATTAATAACGCCCTTCCCCAAAAATCCATTATAAAGAGAAACATTCAATTAAAGTGCACAATATGCTTATCAATCATTGAAGAATAATATGTTTATTTACATTTCCATCTTTATAAGAGTAAGAGGTTAAGGTCAATTGACCTTGATACTAGTTTGTATGTCATAACATCCTTTTATCGCATTTGGAGATTCCATATCTCTATCGGTCCCGGTTCTAAGGTAATACAAGTTTTTATGACCAAGGTCAAAGGTCAAGGTCAATGGGGTCATTTGTTTTTGATACTAGTTTGTATCCTCTTATCATTTCTGAAGATTATATGCCCCTATCAATCCTGGTTCCAAATTTATACCAGTTTTTATTTTCAACGTCAGAGGTCATGATCACTGGAGTTACTTGACTGTGATACTAATTTCATTAAGTCCCATCATCCTTTCCTCAGTTTTGAAGATCCAATTCTCTGTCAGACCTGGTTCTGAACTCTGAAGCAATACCAGTTTCATGTTCAAGGTCAGAGGTCACTAGAATCCCTTGACCTTGATACTAATTTGTAGGTCCTATTATTCCCTTTTCATTTCTGAAGATCCCATGTTGCTATAAGTCCCGTTTTTATAGTCATGGTCAGAGCTTAAGGTCACTGGAGTTCCTTGACCTTCATACTTGTTTGTAGGACCTGTCATTCACTCTAATTTCTGGAGACCCCAGGCCTGGATTTCCCGGGGGGAAAAACTTAACTTGAAACTTGGACTTAAATATAAAATTTTACTCAAATTTTGGCTGCTCAAATAAAAGAAAATTCAAACTTAAGTCTGAGATTTTTTCCAGAAACCCAAGCCAGGACCCTGTCTATCATATTATTTTGTCAAGTTATATCTGTTGAATTTTGGAATTAAATTTCCCCCCTGTAGAGTTCTATGTTCGACCCCACCCTCATTTGATCCCCCAAAATGCACCCTAACCTCTTTCAACTTGAAAACAAAAGCATTTCTGTATAACTAGATACATTGGCCTACCATATCCTTGAGTATCTAATACTTTCATTAATGGGTTACTGAGAACAGCTGCGGACATTTTTAGAAGAACAAGAAGCAGAAGAATAATAGCAAGAACCGAGCAAAAACAAGAAGTCCTCAAACTTTATTTACAATAGTGAAAGAATTTGTCAGTGAAAAAAGTACCATACTTTAACTTGTTTCATACCTCTTGGGATGTGATATGATTGCATGCTTACCTTCTAAAGCTATAGACAGTACTTTGTTCTCCACCAACCAGTGCAGTATAGTTTTGTAGTCTATGGCTGTTTTTGACACCTTGTTAGATGTGGCATCTTCTATAAGCTTTGTCACCTGTACAAGATATGTTTGTTTTACATAGACTGGAGGAATAGGGAAACTAGAGTCAGGGAAAGTTTTTGGAATTTTTTAAAATTCATAAAAATCAAAGAAAATTTGCCCAAGAGTATAATTGGCCCATTACTTTTGCCTCCCCCCCCCTCCATTTTGCTTTGCAAAATTGCTTCCTACAGCCCCCCCCCCCCCCCCCTTTTTTTAATATACATAATCATCACCTTCCTATAATAAATCTGTCGTGCATATTTGAAAATCATATGCCATAAAATTTTCAGTAATAAGGGCGACATTTGTTTTGTTACCCTCGCCAAATATACAGAATTAAACTACATGTATCTCAGGCCTTAGTTTTAAAAAATTGCATCTGATGATCAAATAACGGCTTGATGGTTCATAAGGAAGCAGATAAGAATAAAGTAAGGGGAAGTTTTAACAAGTTTCTAGAAACAAGCAGGCCAAGACTTGTACACTTTATTTATTTTAGATATTTTACATGAATAAATGATATCATTAATATGTTTTACATACAAATTATTTATAACAAATGAAACATAACAAACTATATAATTACTTTCAATCAATTTTACTGGGCTTGCTGAATTGTGGATGATAAACAGTAAACAAAATATGAATGCGCAATGCTAATGTTGGATGGCAAAGTGGTAATTTACTGTATCTTCATAGTGAATGGCTTGTATCAATGTATTCTGAAAGAATCTGAAATCTGTTAGATTTATAATGGTATAACTTGCAATGATACCAATGCCCTATCAACCTCATAATAGTGGGGAAAGTCTTCAACCTATCTGCCGAATCGACTAATCTAATGATTTTTCTCAGAAAATGGCTAAAAATGAGCTTTTCATCCTATACTCCACATCAACCCATTTCCCAAGATCATGGTATACCCTTTACCTCCTTTAATGCATTCATTCGAGCATTAAAATGTGGAGATTTCAACATTCTGAGAGCAACTTCCAGTCGAAGTTCATCAAGAGATTCTGTGTGCTGTGGCCACATCTGGATACACAACAACTTCATGGAGGCCAGAAGATCAGACACACTTCCAATTTTCTGCCAAAACATGTAATAAATATAGTTCTTGCATGAAGGATGCTATCAGTCAACTTCTAAAACATTTATCAACAAAACCACCTCTTATTAAATGATAATGGTGACCAACAAGCAATTTCAAAGTTATCACGGGAATATTTCTCTTTTTTTTCTTCTGTTTTTTCTTATCATCATCACACTATCTTCTACCCATATTTCACTTTATATCACTCAACTTTCACTTTAACACTCAACTTTCACTTTAACACTCTCAACTTTCACTTTAACACCCCCAACTTTCACTTTTTGATGCTACCTTTTCCTTGAGGTCTTTTTCCTCCAGATTCTGTATGTATTTGATTGTCTTCTCCATTCCTGGAGCTAGGATTTCTGTTACTATTTTAGGATTGAGGAACTCTGCACACATTCCAAAAGGCCTCAATAAAGCTGCCATGGACTGCAATAGAAATCAAGGATTAAAACATTGTTTACTTCCTGTATCAAAAGTCAAAAATCAAAAGTCACAACCAAAGGTAATATCATGCTTCATCTTAACTTACTGGAGCATCCAATTCTTCATTTTCTAGTAATTTTTTCACTATATCAAATCCGCCTTTAAATGCAAACTAGAATATAAAAAGAGAATACAATCAATGCAAAATTCTATGTATCTACATTTACAGTCAAGTTGCTCATATGGAATTCTTAAGGACACCTACATTTGATTTCTTATAACCAGATCCCCATCTAAAGAAGTTCCTGATATTCAAAAGTAAATAGGTATATCCTTGATATACCTGCACTTAGTTCTATACCAACATAGTCTGTATACTACATTAAGAAAACATTTCATATTTGAAACAAAACGTGTTCGTGAAACACTGATGCCCTGATAAGGCAGCAAAGTAATTCTGGTACCGAAAGAGAGGTCTTGTCACAAGGAATACACATGTGAATTATGAAAGCCCTACATTACCAACCATTAAAAAGTTATGACCAAGGTTGCAGATTTCAAAACTAGGTCAAACTCCAAGGTCAAGGTTACAAGAACAAAAATTTTGATACCAAAAGAAGTCTTGTGCCAAGGTTTAAGTTTTTGTGGACAAACAGACAGACAGACCAAAAACTATATGCCCCGAATCTCCAATTATGGGGGCATGAAAAGAATTAATGAATTGTACATAAATATATATGAATTTGGAAAACACTAAAATTAAAAAAGGTGATGGTTGATAATGAATATTACTTCCTTAAACGAGAGAATTCCTTAAAATTCACTTCCTTATTGCCATTTTTCTTACAAAGATATATTAATCATGTGACTGAGGATTTCATTAAAACTGGGTTCCTTATTATGTTCCCCAAACGAAGTTTGGGAACATATTGGTTTTACTCGGTTTCTTATTATTATTATTATTATTCTTTCTTTCTTCTTGGGACTTTTTTGTCCACGAGTGTTCTCAGAAACTACTCAAGGGATCAAGATGAAACCTTTTTAGGATGATAGTATAGCATATGTAGATGTGCGGAACGAATGTCATTTTGTCTGAAAATGCATGCATGTGCATGCACGTGCATTGGATTTTTTGTTTACCAACTTTGGAATCAGTCTAACTTTTTTATTTTTCAATGAAATCGTTTGCTATTTACATCGTAGGTATAACAAGGCACTTTTAACTGTTTGGCATCGTCAAAATTTCAATTCTGCACGCGCATGCACGTGTGCTTCAATTTGATTGGATAATACAAAACCGTTTATATCATTCATGCCAATCAAGGAAATTTAATGATATTTACAGGATAGGTAGACTTGTCAAATCTCTACAGATCGATGTAATAAAAATTGCAAACGCGCATGCGCACGCACGTGCATTGTCTTTTGAAGGTTCAATTCTTTCAATGACCCTAACTTTTTTGTTTTTTGTCCAAATCTTTTCAAACTTGTGTTGTATATGTATCTTGATATTCTTAACAAAAGTGTATAGTCATAATTACCATCCGGCACGTGCATGCACGTGTGCTAAATTGTGATTGGACGATTTTCAAATCGCCATAACTTTCTTATAAATGATGGAAACAATATGACATTTATACTGTAAGTATATCTATCAAATGTCTATTGAATGACATCAACATTGATGCTGAGTCATACTCACGTGCCCGTGTATGCACGTGCATAGCTTTTCTTTCATTTTTCGGGTACTAAAATGGTCATAACTATTGAATTAAAAACTGAAATGAATTCAAATTTACCCTGAGGATCTATGATATGAATGTCTGTGAAATGGTGTCAACAAATTTTCCATGATCAAAATCGCGTGCGCGTGAATGCGCGTGCATTGTAATTTTTGACGTCTAAATTTGAGTATTGGTCTATAACATTTTGAGATTGCAATGAATAGGTTTGAAAATTAGGTTGCAGGTATGTTTTGGGCCTCTCAATTTATTAATAGTCTCAAAATCACTTCCCTGCACGCGCATGCACGTGCGCTTAATTCTGATTGGACGATTTTGAAATCCCAATAACTTTCTTAAGAGTGAAGCGATCGATACCAAATTCATATAGTAAGTATATTGTTCAAATGTCTGTTGAATAGCATCAATTAAATTGTTGTGTGGTACTCACGCGAACATGTATCAGGGACTGACACTAATTTTAATACCAACCTGTCCCTTCGGACAAGTTAACATGAAATTTAGGTTGTCCGAATGGAAAATGTACTTGTCCGAAACTGACCAACAAAAAACTGTAATGTATATGCATTGCATTCTCATGAGTGTTTTTTTTATTAATAGTGTTACCCTGGTTTTCTTGTGATCTCCATGTGAAATCATTAATTAATAATAATGTATTGAATGGTTTAAAAACTCCTGTCACTCAGACAGCAATCTATGTATATACATTTTTACCTTAATGTTTGCAGGCAGAACACTTAGTTACAGACAGAAGTTGAGCCATATTTATGTACTTCCAGATCTGCAGCAAATTGCACAGTGAATTTTTCATTTTGGACATGTTTTTCGTAAAAATTATTCAATTTTAACTTCGGAAAAAGTGTTCTATATCTGTTTGTTCACTTCCAAGAATCACGCGACAATAGAGACATCTGATTGGCGTGATTAAAATACACCGTGAAGCTGATTGGTCGATATTAATGAACAATCTAAATTTAGATCAGGGAAAACCAGAAAAACGCCATATTGATTATCAGATTATTTCTATCGACGAGATGTACTTCAAAAACTTTAAGGACTCTTTTCACGTAGAATTTATTAAAATTTCACGGATACCCTTCATTTATTTTTGGTTGTCCCATCGGACAGGTAAACTACAGAACTTAGTTGTCCGACCACCGTTTTAAGTTGTCCCGGACAATCGGACAGCCGTTAGTGTCAGTCCCTGTGTATGCACGTGCATTGATCTCGGTCTTTGTAGTTTTGAGTTGTTAATTTCTCGATTTTCATTGAACTGTTGTGAAACTTCTCTTGTACTCATATGGTAAGACTTCTAATGTATCGAGATGGTCAAATTACTGATCAGCACGTGCATGCACGTACGTGCACGTGCACAAAATTCTCAGATCTTTATAACTGATATGTACTAGCGTGAAATGGACTGTACGTTATGAAATAGTTATATATAAACATGCTAGACAGTTTGCCATGGTCAAAACCACTTGTACTGAAATAAATGGCACCGCTTGCTAAATGGGGGAATGTTTGGGGAACATGTGTAACGGTCCCCGTTACAATAAGTACTAGTTATAATTGAGTTTTCCTGTTCATTGAATCCACATAAAATCGATCAAAGTTTACGCTGAATAAAATGTATACACAGAGTATTATTCTGTGCAATAGTAATATAGCTTGTTAAATAATTGTTTTAGCACAACAAATGGGTCATTTTCTTACATATAGATTAACAAAATATGCATACTTACTCTATTAATAGCATGTGTAAGCCATCCAAACGGATCCTGAAAAATAACAAAATACATAATCAACATATCATAATACATAATACATAATCAACATATCATAATACATAATATATAATCAACATATACAAATAAAAAGGTTTTAGCTGATTGATCATCACACAACAAACATTTTGAATTATTATATCAGTCAACACGAGTGTTAAAAATGTAATGAGCTCTAAAATAGACATCATCAGCTATTTTGACTTTGGTTAAGGTTACATGACCCTGAGTAAAGGTAATTTGGTCAAGGTCATGAAAATGTTTGAAAGATCTCTTCCTGTCCTTATTTTTGTGATTTGGCACAAAAGTTGGTTGCATACAAACCTTAACCAATAACAGACTTACTGTTCAGATATATAATTGACTTACAATATCAGACTTACTGTTCAGACATGTAACTGACTTACAATATCAGACTTACTGTTCAGATATATAATTGACTTATAATATCAGACTTACTGTTCAGATATATAATTGACTTACAATATCAGACTTACTGCTCAGATATATAATTGACTTACAATATCAGACTTACTGTTCAGATATATAATTGACTTACAATATCAGACTTACTGTTCAGACATATAATTGACTTACAATAACAGACTTACTGTTCAGATATATAATTGACTTACAACAGCAGACTAGTATTCTGCAGCTGACTTACAATAGAGGACTTGTAGCCGGTGTTGACAGTGTACAATTGACCATCCTCCAGCTTATCTTCCCAGTATGCACGGTCTCGCTTGGAACGGTTTTTAAAATGAAATTCACTTTCTTTGTTAAACACCTAGAGGAAAAACTATTATTCAGTACACAAACTCCTACGCTCACATCTTGCAACATGATTAAATCTGTTTAAAACATAGTTTTCAAGACACACTTGAGATTGTTTATCACCTTCAAATTTAATTTTCTATTTGCATACAACTGAAGACGAGTACATACAGCATTCTTCAATTTAGCAAAATTTGGTACCGTTTCTACATGTACTTACAACATTTCAAATTACTTTCCACTATGAAAAAAATTTCTAAATGTTTCATTTGTATATTTTTCTGGATGTGAACCTACCAGTGTGAGAATGTTAAGGATCTCATGGTGCACTGGTAGATGTTGAAGGCGAGCAACACACATATCTATAAACAGCTCGGCCATACTAAATATTCCATCTTGTATTTCTGTATTCCACCTATGAACAGCACCAGATGTCATCAGCTGTGAATAAACATTGTGAATGATGACAACATTTGTATTTTCAAAAATGAAATTTACTTCTTAAATATACACAAAGAGCAAAACTTTTTGTGTTCACATTCCTGACATGCTCTGAATTTTTATTTGTCCTATGAGTAAATGACTTTATAAGCACCAACAAAAATGTATGAAAACATCAGCTAATTCTCTATTTACTTTGATTTTCAAGTTTAATACCATAAAAATATTTAAAAGTTGTCTGGATATGGAGTTTGTCTATTACATTCGCAAACCTCGCAGACATTGACAAAGTTAGTTAGTCTATGCAAATGCAACATGAAAACAGGCACAGTAGTTTTCAGTCAGAAAGTTATATAAATATTTTTGAATTCAGAAAATTTCATGTCAATGGGGGTGAGTGCACAATGGCAATACCTCATCCTGAGCCCATTTTTTAACTCGTCCAGGACGAGCAGACTTTTTTCCCCCCACACTTTGGACACTATCAATGCTCACCTTTTGAAATGATTCAGGCATACATCTCTCCAGAAACCTCCTGCAGTGCTCATCACTCTCAGTTAAATCTTTGATGAAAAAGAAACATAGTCATTTAAATTCATTGAGATAGATTACATGTCTAAATGTACATTTTGATTCTTTACTGATACATGATTAGAAATATAGAGTTTGGTAACTGTGATATGACCGAGAATCCCAAACATCTACAAACACTTAACACTGTTTCACCAAATGTAAAATCACTGATTTTCCTGGGATGATATTTTTTGAGGAGGAAAATAAGTTTTTGAGAGCTTGATATGTGGTTAAAAAGTTGTTATTTTTAGATGGATGGCGTAAACTTAGAGGATGTCCATACCATGAAAATAAAAAAAATTGAACTCGTATGAAAATTATGATTTAACAGTATTCATTAAAAGTTGTACAAATGATGAAATGAAATGCAGCAAATGAGTGATAGCAACTGTGACTGGAAATAAAACAACTCCAAACAAGAAAGGTAATACATCTACTATACTATTCAATAGAATAACAATCCAAACTTAATTGAAACAAATTTAATGCTAGAGTGCAAATTCTGTACAGAGTTTAAACACACTTAAAGTTAAACATGCTACATATGCCACATTAATCAGAAACCAGACCAAAAGTTTGTCAGTATAATAAACTAAACAAAATGGTAATTTGTAATTATAAATTAATTGGTATTGACAAAAAAAATTGTCTCTTCAATGCCTGGTAAAAAAAAAAAAACCCAGTGATTTTTCTAATGCATATTTACAAAGGATTAACATTTATGGTGAGTGTGTACCAGTGTGTGTGTGTGTGTGTGTGGGGGGGGGGTATTATTAGAAACATGGACTACAGGAGCAAGAGCTAAGATAAAAAAGGACTATGTATGATAACTGCCTTTGTGGCCCCCTGTAAAACTTATATTTCAAAGCTTTAACAAAAGACACATTCTTTTATTGCATCTCCAATACAGTTGCACATTATTTGTTCTGGTATCATCAGTTCTTCTAAAATGACACATTATTTCAATACTAATCAAATTTACTCAATATTATAATTTTCTTTCAGAAAACAGAGCGCAGCTTTGAATTTTTTTTTTACATGTACAGGCTTGGATTTCTCAAAAAAATATCAAACTTGAGTTTAAGTTTTCTTTTCTTTGAGCAATCAAAATTTGAGTAAAATCTCAGACGAAAATCTTGGCTCTTTATTTATTTTTTTGAGAAATCCTGGCTAGGACAGACAAAACTAAGGTATGAATATAAAGTTTGTCCAACCCTACACTTAATGTTTTATAGAAGAAAAACAGGGTGAAAAATAGCCACTTTATGACAAAATACCAAAAATATAGGCAAAATGTTATAATTCAGGGTCTAAGTCATTTTGATAAAATTGACAACATTGGGATTCTTGCACAAAACATGTTTGATTTTGAAACAAAAGCATGACTGTTGATATTGGTGGGCAAACAGAACCCTTGTCATATAGTCGTATGTTTACAACATGTAGCTGTATTAAGAATAATTTTATGCTGAACATGAAATTGAACCCCCTTCACACGATTCTATCAGTAGATCTCCCTACTCCATTCCCTGTTTGTCTTTCTCTTTCTTTTATTGCTGAATGTGTTAAAGCTCTACCATCCACACTTTTTGCATTGCCATATTCATTGTTTACTATTCACACGATCATGAGGCATTTACTATACAACTTGGCAATTAAATAAATAAATAGGAAATCAACTTGATTACTTTTATTCTGATCAAGTTAAATTCTATACTTTGCATAATGTAAATAACTTTTATAGATTGATAAAAAGACAACAACACAAACATCTATTCCTATAATAATATCCAATTAATTCAGCACATAAAGTCTTCACCTATTGGAGGCCAACACATTCCACTGGCATATTTGAGCATAATTTTTTAAAGTTGCATGGTGCTAAACATTGATGAAATATGCTAGGAATAATGTTAAATAATATATAATGAATGCAATACATGCATAACTTACTGGCCTCTGCTAGCCTTGTAGCAGCAATCAGACATTTCCCTAGTGATTCCTCCTTTTTATATGGAATTGACCAGTGTTCAGCAAAAACACGTCCCTCGAGTTCATACAAATTAGTAACAGGAAATTCTAAGGGGTTTTCTTCTTCTGTTCCACCATTCTCTCCATTCTCATCCGTCTTCTGTAACACAATGTTTTCCCATCAAATCTACATGCATAAACAAGTACATATGCGGGATACAATCACAGTGCATACAGGGAATTAACATACTGTATATATTCACATATAAGTTGGGGACTCGTTTTTCAGAGATTATTTTTTAGGAATTTGACATTGATCCTCTTAAAAGTTGGACTGAATTTTTTGTCAAATTGTCTACCCATTACTCGGCCATTAGTAAGAGTTGTATTTCTTTGTTGAATGTATTTTTTGAATGCCAATCTTGATCTTTATTACCGATATACACACTGAATCATGAATAAGTAAGAACACAATTTTTTAAAGGTTATATTTTAAATTTTTTGTCTTTTCTGCATGATGATTGAAACTATAATTGCACCATGTGAAACTTGGATAATTAAGAGAAAAATTTAATTAGAGTTGCTCCATTCTCAAGCTACAAGAACTCAGTGGCCTGGCCAAGCCACCCTTCTGGTAAAGGGGGGTAAATAATTGGATGATCAATTAATTACTGTAATTTAATTATAATAGATAACAGATACAGTACTTTGACAATGACAAATCAGTATAGATAAGATAAGATAAGTTTATTCCAATTTTGGGCCCAGAGGGCATAACAGTAAGACAGTTTATAAAAAAGAAATTCAAAAAAGAAAGAAAGTTTACAACATTAACTACAGGTTACATAGACTGCAAACTGCATGTGGATGCAGCATGTTGGGGAAACAAGTACATACATATATGAATTGCTAATCATGTGTATACACAAGTAAATGCACAGTATCAGTATTATACCAACATATGAATAATAAACTATAATGATTTTTGCAGTTTTAAAGCGTTAAAGTTCTGAAAGTTTGCACTAAATATTCACTCAATTTGACTATTACTGGTTTGTCTTCATTAATCATCAACCAAGTAAATTTGTCCTTATTTGTTAGATAGATAAAAATTTTGTTGAGCTTGTATATACCATTAAAAAACATATTTCTCTCTTCAACATAGAATGGACAATCAGTAAGGAAATGAAATTCATCTTCTACACAATGAAGGTTACATAATTCGCAAATTCTTTTGTTTCTTTCTAAAGAAATCTTCTGGCCAGAATTGGTTTTTGTAAATTCATATCTTCCTCTTTCAATTCGAAGGTCATGTGCACTAATTCGAAATCTATATAGAGTTTTTCTTAATTCTAGGGATTCTAAAAATATATAACTTTCCATAGTAAAGTTTTCTTTATACGAAAAATATGTTGTGAGTTTTCCTGATTTCTGACCCTCTTCACGTCGTTTTGACCAGTAAAGTAAAAATTGTTTCCGTACCTGATTCTTCATTTGTTATATATACTAAATGTAGTATATACTATTAAATGTTTGAGTCAAGTCCTGTCAAGCTCACAAACTTAGAATAATTTCATTGAAATCTGACTTTAATTCAAGAGAACTGCTAAACAGAGTACGCTGGAGTACTTTAGAGTACGCTGGTAAAATTTCATAATTCAATGCAATTTAATTGTTTATTTGTATGTATACCACTTAAATAAATATGATAATAAAATAACAGTGCAATATTTGTCCAAAGTATTTGCTTTTTAGCAATATTTTGACCAGAAAACAACATTCAATTTATTGAAGATTTATGGGCATCCTGATCCCGATTACTGGGCTCACACTGGACCAAAATTTTGTGTCCCAACCTGTCGCGCGTGCATCGACTCAAACACTGTAGATCTTTATTTCATGTGTATTATTCAAGAGGCATATACAACATATCATATATATCTCTGATTATTCTTACACGATGTATACGACATATGGCATGGGATTTAGATGAAAGACATATAAGTAGAACTACATTAGCCTGACGAGATATTCACAGAAATTCCTTCGATAAAGTTGGCTTATGCCCCGTGAATCAGTCTCGAAGCAGGTAGCCCCGTTTGTTTACATGATTTGTTACACACCTTTACATATATTAGTATCTCACAAGTGGTCATTTTAAAAGGTAGAAACTGACTATTCAGAATGCCTTATGAGGGTGATCGGTGGGGAAATAACATTTTGGATAAATTATTGGTTCTGTATAAAAATAAGTTCATTCTAGAAGGGGGGTATAAACACAAGATCTATACAAGCTATCCACACTTCAGGTGCCTGTGGAACATCTGCGGCGGTTAAATTGCATTAAATTATGAAATTTTAACAGTGTACTCTAACATACTTTGTTTATTAGAACCGTTAATTCAATGATCTAGACAAATTGCTAGCTGTTGAGAGCTGATTTATAAACAGATAAAACCTACTTATATGTAACATATATGTTACAACTGTTCTCTTTACACTCGTTGTGAGTATTGCCATTAACTTTAAGGTTGTAAATTGCGAAATAACATAAAACCTACAACAATTTACGCAAACACTGCAATACAGTTGGAACTGACTATACTCACATCCATTGCATGAACTTCATCATAACTTGGAGGAGGGTCAGGACTATACATTGTCTGACTTGACCGAGGGTGAATGTCTTTCATTTCAACGTCATCAATTCTATCCACTTCCTCCCAATCGTTTGGTAACGTCTGGTCATTCGTCAGGTAGGCGACTGCTTCGTTAAGGTCGTTCTTGGCCCTCCGCAGGGCCCGCCTTATTTCGGACTCTAGAAAGCCCATACTGAGCAAGGTGTGCACGTGTTCCTCCTCCACCTCCATCGCGTGACAGTGGAACTCCCCTCACCCCTCACTCTCTTACATTTTATGTCTAAACTTGCAAGAACAGCTTGGTAACTAGTTAACTCCCACTTTTACTTTCAGCATGCTGTACGCCATATTGGCTTGAAGTTGACGATTAACAACAGAAGAGTTACCCCACGGTAGATAACTCTGTATACAGACTGAATAACCCTGCATATTTTAATATTATCAATGAGGATTTTAAGGAGCAAATTCCAATGTCAGGAATGACCAGGCCATCTTTAACCAAAATAAAAAAGAGAGAAAGAGAGAGCGAGAAAGAAAAGAAAACCCCAAAAACAAACAACAATAAAATAATAAATAAATAAAAAATAATAATAATATCACACCCAAAGTAGCTCATATATAGTATATGTGTATTTATGTATTCATGTCTCTGCTCAAAGATTTCGAAAATCAAATAAAAAGAGAAATCTCACGATTATTTAAATTATAATCCTGGGTTGAACTAATTACGGCAAAGTATAGGGTGTCAAATTCGTGATTTTTTTTTTTTTATCCAATGCTCTTTTGATTATGGAGCGCCAAATTAACATAAACTCAAATAATTGATGATATCTTCAATTATTTGAAGATATCATCAATTCAATTGTTGCTCTCTTTAATTGAATTAATGCGCGCATTAAATCAATTATTGCTCTCATCAAATGAATTAATGCGCGCTTCAATTCAATTATTGCTCTCATCAATTGAATTAATTATTAATGCGCGTATCAATTGAATTAATGAGAGCAATAATTGATTTAATACGCGCATTAATTCAATTATTGCTTTCTTCAATTCAATTGATGAGAGCATCAATTGAATTAATGAGAGCAATAATAGATTTGATGCGCGCATTAATTCAATTATTGCTCTCTTCAATTCAATTGATGAGATCATTAATTTCGTAAAAATATTACTCGCAATAATTGATTTAGAGCTCGGTATAAATAATTTTATGATCTCTTTAATTCAATTGAAGATATCTTTAATTATTTACAATGCTTTTGTAAATTAATGCGCGCATCAATTCTTTTAAAGAGAGCAACAATAAAGAGATCATTAATTCAATTGTGGATATGTTGAATTGAAGATATCTTTAATTATCTAGGTGCTCTCTCTAAAAGAATTATTGCTCTCTTCAAATAAATTAAAGATATCATTAATTCAATTGAAGAGAGCAATAATTGAATTAATGCGCGCATTAAATCCATTATTGCTCTCATCAAATGAATTAATGCGCGCATCAATTCAATTATTGCTCTCATCAATTGATTTAATGCGCGCATTATATCAATTATTGCTCTCTTCAATTGAATTGTAGCGCGCATCAATTCAATTGTTGATAATTCAGAATTGAAGATATTATTAATTATCTGAAGAGATCTTTTTAATTCAATTGTTGCGCGCATCAAATGAATTGATGATATCTTCAAATAATTGAAGATATCTTCAATTATTTGAGTTTATGTTAATTTGGCGCTCCATATTTGATCGGTGCATCATATTTTTCGACTAAAGTTAAATCATATAACGAATGAATGGCTAGGTTGTTTTTATTATTCATGAGTGATAAACACAATGCATGATAGCATAGAAGTAATTCTATATAATTCTATTATTTCAATGTCTGCGCTTCGAAATGCTGGCCGGAGCTTTTCAACTGAATTATGATTGAACGCAATTTGCTTTCTAATTTAATATTGAGACAGGAAAGCGATTGCTGTTACTGGACAGACAAAGCTCTCTGAAAATACAAAGATATCGAGAAAAAATATCTTAATTTATTCATCTGAAATGATGCTGTAAACTATATAGGTAATTTGCAATTTATCACAAGGACTCGCAGGGGCGGATCCAGGAATTGTGGTTACGAGGGGCGCCACTTCATGAGGTAGTGGGTTCAGGGCGAAGCCCTGGTGGGGGTCCAGGGAGCGAAGCCACCGAAGGCTCCTGGATTTTACAGATTTTATGGGGCTTGAAATATTTCTCTTACAAAGTCATTTGTACTCTTTTTCTATCATTTCAATATGGTGAAATTAATAAAATGACCCAAATTTTAAGGGATTTTTGGAAAAAATTAGGTTCTCCCAATAAAGTAATTCAAGAAATCAAAGGATTTTATCATTCATTTCTCCGGGAGTGGAAGAAATTATTGCTTCTTTTATCGTTTAGTACATTTTCCGAAACAAGATACCGTGATTTACCTTAAATTTGAAAATTTTAGGGGGGGGGGGGGGGCGGCTGCGCCCCCCTCTAAATCCGCCACTGACTCAAGATTCTCATGACTACATATTTGTAAATACGTCAAAAATCCAAATACCATGAATATGACAGTGAATTTTTGCATGTAGATCCGATTCAAATGTGTATAAGAAATCTATATGTATATATGATATCATATTTGACATTTATGTAGTAAGACTAATGATTCAAAGTCATATTGGAAGTATCATAGCTAAGAAATAATTAGACTTTGTGTCTTACCTGAAATATCAAATTTTTGGGGTTTTTTGTTTTTATATAAGTAAATTGCCAAATTCTGATAAAGGTACAAAAATCCAACCGTAAATGATATTTCTGGAATGGGTCAAGTGGCAATTACAAGGGACATTGACAACATCAAGTTCATCGGATGGTCATCCATAAGGAAGGAATTTGTTAAGAGGGGACACAAGGACGCAATGTATCTTATAACAGTCACGGTTTTACCTAAGCACTAGTACTTCTAACTAGTACTAGTTAGTACCATATGCATATGTGTTGAAAAAGAGACATAGACGAAAGTTATATTCAACAGGAAGCAAATCCACTTTAGTTCTTCTATTTATTATTTTTTTTCATTTTATTTTCAGTTTGAGTAAATTTTGACAACGTACTGTATACTCAGATAAATTTCTTATACATGAAGAGCCCCGACCCGACAGCCTGAGAGGTGGTCCTAATATTTATCCTTGATATCGTTTCATTAATCACCTAAACCGGCTTTTAAACTTTTTGGAAAAGATACTCAAACTAAAATATTTAAAAAACTTTAAATCAAAGTGTTAGTTGGACCTTTCATACCCAATATTATTTGTTCGAATCATGCTATCAACAATATCATTTTATTACTCGAAATAAATTGGACCGAATTATCAACTTCCCTTTGATCGACGCCACTTCCGTTTGAAAGACGGCGATCAATGATCATATGATTTAGTGTATTTGGAGTAAAAAAAAGTGATCGTAGAAATGGATTACAATCCACAAAAACCATCCACTAAACAGATGGGGATATCAATATTCCCTGTATATTTTATTTCTCTAATGCTAGGAAGTCTGGCATTACTTATCATTGGTAAGACTGCTTGGTGATATAAGAATTCATCTAACTCTTATCTAGGAAGATGAAATTATAAAATGTCTCTTGTTAAAAAGATAGATGTTCATCTGTACTGGATTAACCACGGATGCTGATCAATATTGAATATGTTATCGAAAGAATTGTTATACCCTCTCTTGTAGCGTTATTTAATATTTAACAGGTTGGGAACACTTCCCCTATAGCGAGATATTCTCGCTTTTAAAACACGATTATCCCTCTCTAGCGAGAATAAATATATCGCGTACAACAGAGAAAAACACCCGCGGAGTACATCTTTTCATAATTCACGTGAAAAGAAGAAAAAGTGCTAAAATGTTTGATACTTCTGCAAATATATGAATCAAAACAAAAACACTTATGATGTGTATTGGATTTCAGACTGCTTCCCTCTTATGCAGCAACATTGATATGCAATTTCATTACTATGTTGTCAATTTCATAGAAACAATTCGTATTATGTTGAGTGCGTGTCGCACTTATTCAGCGTTGCACGGGATTTGCCATTATTTTCAATAAAGACACCAAAACTCCTGTTTATGGTAATGTTTATTTCTCGCTAAAGAGGGATAATCGCGTTTTAGCGAGAATATGCCGCTATAGGGGAAGTGTTCCCAACCTGTTTAACAGGTTGGGAACACTTCCCTTATAGCGAGATATTCCCTCTTTAGCGAGAGTAAATATACCTCGTACAACCAAGAAAAACACCCGAGGAGTACATCTCTTCGTGTTTCATGTGAAAAGAATATAAAGTGCTAAAATGTCCGATACTTCTGCAAATATATAACTCCAAACAAAAACACTCACGATGCGCATTTGATTTCAGCTTCTTTCCCTCATATGCAGCAACGTTGATGTGAAATTTCTTTACTGTGTTGTAAATTTTATAGAGACAATGTGTGTCATGTTGAGTATGTGTTGCACTTATTCAGTATTATTTGCACGAAACTTTGCCATTATTCTCAATCAAGACACGAAAACATCTTGTGTATGTAATTTCGGCTCAGTTGAATATTTGGACTGACGCCTTTACCGAATCTCGGAGCAGTCCTTCATAATTCTTGTCTGGAAATTTACTTTCAGTGGAATTAATAATCTCTTTAATTGAATTGTTGCTCCCTTTAAAAGAATTGATGTGGACATTAATTCCTTATACGTAAGCGGTGTTAATAATTAAAGAGATCATCAAATCATTTATACCAAGCTCCAAATGCAATTTTACGAGCAATAATTCCATCACATTGATGTCCAGCACACACATTAATTGAATTGATGAGAACAATAATTGAATTGATGCTCACATAAATTCAATTAATGCTCTCATCAATTCAATTATTGCTCTCATCAATTCAATTAATGTGCACATGAAATCAATTATTGCTCTCATCAATTGAATACTTCTCATTACCAGCTCATTAGAGTTATCTCGCTGTGATGACTCTTGTGCGTCATTGGTAAGAAAATGCACAAGTCTCGCGAGCAAGTGCAAGATTACTGGGACATAAACGAAACGTTCATAGCACCCCCCCCCCCTTTTTTCAAGAGTTAAAATACATGGTGTATTTTTTAATTAAATAACCATTGATCAAACTGCATTTTTCAAATATTCTAACACTATCGTATTAAAAATGTTACATGTTTTTTAAACTCCACCACACCTATTTTAAAAATTCCAAACAATGATGTTCTCTGTCCGAAGTCCATCAATATTTTGTAATTTTCAAAATAGCTTAGATGCAGTTTGGAAACGCATTAGTTGTGTTAATTAGTGTCATAAACGTCTTTTTAAAAATGCAGTTTGGCATATATATAACTTGTTATAAAATATGGAAATTGAGGGGGGAGGGGGATACGTGTACGATTACAAAGTTCATGCCATATGCACCTGTCCTAATTGTATGATAAAATAGAATGTCTTCATAGTCTGACAGAATAACTTTAAAAACATATTAATTACAAGAAAAGTTCTTGTGTTGGATGTGCATATAGGTTTTTCCCTTCACAGTTCTTGCGATTAATGCTTTATATCGGTCAGATTTGGCAAATTTAGTAGCTTCTTTCCCTCACATAGTTTAATAAGTTCGTCTGTTTTCTTGTAAGAATAATAAATTCCTAAATTTGACTGTAGAATTTTAATCAGTGCTGTGGTTTGCAGTCGATTGTAATATGTATTCGATACCATAATTTATATCACGTATGCCTAAGTAATGTGTAAAACTTGCATTATGTTGTCCTGGTAGCACGACTTTACGCGCCTTTAATTTGAAGAGTTCCACTAATGGAAATTATAAGTATTAATGCATGCATAAAATCAATTATTGCTCTCATTAATTGAATTGATGTGCTCAATAATTGAATTGATGCTCTCTTCAATGAATGATGAGAGCAATAACTGATTAGATGCATGCATCATTTCAATTATTGCCTGCAATGATTGAATTGATGATTTCTTCAAATAATTAAAGATATCTTCAATTATTTAATTTTATATACATGTACGTTGTATGTATATAAATATCAGGCTTAATTACATATAATTTTGTGTACTTTGGAAAGATTCAATAATCCCTTTAAGATATGCATCCAATTGCAAATCTTTCTAAAGTATTGTTTTTAAATTTCACAATAGAACTTTTATGCCTATCAAATTTCGGTATTATTTTCTTCTATTTCCAAAGATCAACCCATTTAATATGATATACTGTCAGAAATACTTGTATTTAATGATTTATTCTTTATTTATTGAAATGCAAAGTGATACACAATTAGATTAGAGTTTGAACTTTTTTTTTGACATAATACACAAGTTTTGAGATAAGAGTTCTTCTGTGTAAGAGGTGCATTTAGTGCTACTTTGAATGCCTAAATGGAACAAAATGCATCTACAATCGGTGAGGAAGCCAATAAAAATATGAAATTGTAGCTTGTGTTTAAAGAAATGCAGTATTTTCTCAATTTTTTCAAATTCTTTGAAATTTCTATGATCATTTGCTGTGTTTTATCATGTTCTTAATCTATCCCCAGTACTTTAATAGAAGTATTTATCATTTTGATACCCCTTATTTCTTTTATGATACTTTTGGGAGGTCCCAATTGCAATAATATTCATTCCATTTGGCGAAGTTTAACTTGGTTCCCAATATTTCCTGAATTTTGTAATGACTTATATAAATGATTCCGTATTTTTCAGTTTTATTTCATCCATATTTTTTTTTTAAAGCCATGAAGATCATTTGAAAAATTTATTATTACTACCAATATTACGGTACAATCATTGAATGACTAATGGAGAGCAGAGCTGGTACAGGCAGCCTTAATGAATTCCTCTTGCCAATACAACATTTTCTTGTTTACCAATTGTTATTTTTTGATATGAAAAATTATTATTTATTGATATGAAAAATAAGACTTTCATACAGAAGTTTTATCCTTTTTATGAAATTTGTTGCAAAGTTAACTTTCTCTAAGATTTTGAAAAGGAGAGTTCCATTCCTCTGAATCAAAAGCCTTTTTTCCAATTCAATTAAACTATATTGTACTTAAAATATCACATGGTAGATTTGTAGCATACATGTAAATGTATGTGTGCTTTACATTATGTTGCTCTGCATTATACAATGTACTGTAAAATTGTATATTTTCATGGAGACAAACACTTGTATCTAGGTCATTTGGGAGTTGAATTATAGGGCATGTAGTAATTGATTGGTCAGCTTGCATAGTTTTTGCATGACGTAAAATTAAGCTTACACTGGTTAACTTCTCTTCTTTTGCTTCGAAATGGACGTCTGACCTTTGTATTACTTGAACTATAGCCTGTTTTGACTTCGTAACTAATTCCCCTAGTATGAAAAATCCGAAAAAGGCAGTGAGAAACAATGCTTTCAATAAAACACGGTGAAGAAAATTGGAGCATGTATGATGTATGGCATTGATGAGTTTCATGAGAATTTCCTGTTATGGGAATCGCGAGTCTGCCCCATGACATGATTTTTGACAGCCTTTTAACAATTTTTGTACTAGAAAATGGGTTTGGCAAGTTTAAAATTTTATGAAGAAATGAAATGGCGGAAACCTGTGATGCTAACGTGCTTGCCGAATAATTGTTTTCATATAGGTGAGCCAAATGTAAATGTATGTGTGCTTTACATTATGTTGCTCTGCATTATACAATGTACTGTAAAATTGTGTATTTCCATGGAGACAAACACTTGTATCTAGGTCATTATAGGGCGTGACGTACCACAAAAACTAGGGAAATTAAACCACCATCAAACTTTTATGACTTCACAGCAAATATCATTTAAGGAAAAAGGGAGGAAGTTATTTGTTTTACTCATTTTGCCTCTTGTTATTTTCAGCATTTTATTATGTGTTAACTGGCAAAGGAACAAGGATAGATTTTGGTTGGTAAGTAAAATGATTTTGATGATGCTGAATATGCTATGGTTTCATTGTCACATACCGTTTGATTACTGTGATTAGGATTTTCAGTATCATAAGTGTTTTCAGATAATCAAATATTGATTGCTTGTATTTTGACAGGTTCTTGGAACAAACATCTCCTTACCTGTGGGCTTCGTTAGGAGTTACTTTCGCTATTTCCTTCTCAGTTGTTGGTGCTGCATGGTAAAAATTTCTTATTGTAGTGTAGTTTCAAATCTTTCATCAATGCAAAATGACAAGACAAACTTATTCTCTCACAGATGTTAAATTGATGCACATACAATTTTGAAAGAAAGAAGTGTACAGAAGAATTTAGTACTTTTTTTTTTAGAAAAAGAAAATTGTTAAGATGCATTTTTAGTTCTTGCGAGAAACTATGGAACATAGATATAATTCATTATGCCAGAAGTCAATGAAAGCTCAGTAAAATATCAGAAATGTTCATATGAACTTTTTGCATCAGAAACAGAAAAGATATGAAAAGAATTTAGAGAAATTAAAATGGCATTGAATATGTTTGTATTACAAATTAATGCATTACAAATTTTGAAGTGGTCTAATTTAGCATTAATTACAACAGCAACCATGTTAGTTGGATATTGATAAAGATGCAATAGCTCATTAATACCCATATATATGTGATACATATACAAATATAATATAGATATTTCAGAAGTATGTAATATATGCCATACTACATACGTTTTCACAATCTTTATTGAAGTGTCATTTAGTGAGTCTTCGGTTGTAGGGGGATATTCACAACTGGTGCTAGTATCTTAGGAGCGGGTGTGAAGGCTCCTCGTATCAAGACCAAGAACCTGATCAGCATCATCTTCTGTGAGGCAGTGGCTATTTACGGAATCATCATGGCCATCATCATTGGACAAAGCATTGGAGTAAGTGGCTTCAGAGCTTGAGTGAAAAAAGGAAGACTCTCTTCCTCTTTTTAACAAAAAATTAAAATGCTTGGTATGTAGATTGTGATGCTAAATCCTGGATATACTGATACATATATATATAGCATCTGATTTTATACATGTATAGAAGTTAAAAGTTATGGCCAAAATTTCAATACATTCGCAATTACAAATCATGATAGATAAAAATCCTATTTCAATTGTGTAGATAAAGTCATCAAATGCATGTTATGAAATTCTCATTTATAAAATGCCAATAATTTTCTAATTTCATCACTACAGTCTTCCCAATATGTTGGAACCCTGTTACATATAGTATAGATATTGCCATAGGGTTATGGAAAGTATTGCTATGATAATTACATATAGTATAGATATTGCCGGAGGGTTATGGAAAGTATTGCTATGATAATTACATATAGTATAGATATTGCCATAGGGTTATGGAAAGTATTGCTATGATAATTACAACTACAGTTGCTGCACATTTATTTGCAGTCATTTGACAAGGAAAACGATTCTGCTGAAGTAATCAGAGACAGCTATGATGCAGGTATTTAGTAAACTTGGTGAATTCTTTAAATTGATATGCTTCGTTTCATTATACATTGCATTTTAAAATGTATTGTAGTTTGTATTAAGTTTTAGAACAGCTGAGTGTAGTAATATACCTAGAAAAAACCCAGTAAAATCATTGATTTCTACAGAGGGGGTTTAGTTTGTTTTTCATGGTATGGACATGCATTATGTACACATGAATTCATATCATCCATGAACAGGAAAAACTGAAGAACAAAAAAAGAAAGATATACTGTGTACAAGGTTATTTTTGTTTTGTGTTTTTTTCACTTTTCTACACATGCTTACAGTTTTGCCCTGTTTCAAATTCACCCACAAACAGTTGTGTTGAAAGAGATATAATGGAAAGAACAATTTCGCCCAGTCTTAAATTCGCCCACTGACAGCAAGGGCGAAAGGGATTAAAATAAAACGGGGGCAAATATTTCCCTGTATACAGTACATATCTTGGTTGTTTGTATGAAGTGGGTATATAAAGGATGGGATGATTTGTATAATTGACAAAGCTGATTATACAGAATGTACCATATGCTTACGTTGTTGATTTATTCACCATACTATAAACAATAGACATCTTTTCCATGTATATATAATAAAATAAAATTTAAAAAAGATATTGATATTTAGGCTCTACATAACCTTGCAAAGCAAGCCTATTTGTGACATAAGCATAAGTTCCCATATGATGATGTAAAAGTATTGAGCTAACAATGGATAATTGTTGAATGGGAACATTGAAGAATAACAACTCTTCGACTACAAAATCAAGTAGCAACGAATATACATTGTACTTATTTTTCTGAAACCACAAAAAGTCAACTAGAAAATGAATGATTTTACAATATGTTGGAAGATGCATGACTGACAGTATTATTATTTTTTCTTTTTCTTTCGGTGTACATTGTATTTCAATCTCTTATGGTGAATACTGGATATTTGACAGGCTTCCGTATGTTTGCGGCTGGACTGAGTGTTGGGGTGTCCAATGTTGCGTGTGGGATCACCGTAGGAATTGTCGGCTCTGGAGCAGCTCTGGCAGATGCACAGAATTCCACACTATTTGTCAAAATTCTGATTCTTGAAATCTTTGCTAGTGTCATTGGTCTCTTTGGTGTCATTATTGGAATTTTACAGGTTGGTTGAAAAACTTTTTAAAATATGTTTTAGCTCACCTAAGCCAATGGCTGGAGTAAGCTTTTCAAAGTTTGACTTTTGTCCATCTGTCTGTTTGTACAACAGCTTTCCTGTATTTCTGGTAACTTTTCACAATTTGAAAATGAATGATTTTACATTCTCAGAAGCTCTCTTGAACCCTTTTAATCAAACTGGGCATGAAGCATCCCTTATTATTAAAGAGGATACAATTTATTCAAATGAAATGGCATATATACATGTAATTATTATTCATATCTTTGGGGAAGGTAATAGTAAAAATAGAGTATATCCTTTATAAAGATTCTTGAACCACCGAGTCTGTCTTTGCTAGCTAAGTGTCTGATTCACTTATCTCATCAGATGAGAGTAAGCAAATCAAACACTTTACTAGTGCAGAAGTAAGGAAATCTATGTAGTAGCTGTTTTATACGCCTGTCTGTGGACAAGGATTTTGATTTTTTTTTCAATATTTTTAGCAAGTGACAGGTTGTCGGACTTGGTCGGTTTGGGAAATATTACATAGAGAATACATGGTTTGTCTGTCTCACAGTTCTATAGCTAGGGCATTATTTTACAGATAGTTTGTATTGGTATTGAAGATGTGTGTGTAGCAGGAATTTTGCTTATTTTTAATTTGAGAAAATAACAGGTTGTTGAACTTAGTCAGTTACGAGGAAATTTAACAAAGTGGGTACAGTAAAACACACTTTAAATATAACGCAGATGTTTACAGCAAATTCAGGCTTATTGCGACATGAAATTTATTTCCCTATGAGAGGAAAATAATGAAAATTTTATTGGACGTAGTTTTCGCTGGCCCTGGAGATTTGCTAAACCCAAATTTTATGTTACATGATTTGTCCATTAAACTCCTCTTACAGTTTTCATGCTGAGCCAGTAAGGCCTTTGTAAAGAAATTGAAGATGTGTGTATTGCAAGGATTTTGATTCCCAACAATTTTCTTTTATGTTTGAAAAAATTACTGGTTGTTTAACGTGGTAAATTTTGGGGAAATATTTTATGCACAGAACTCTTGGTCTAGTGTGATAACTGGGGTCACCATGGGGTATGAGATGGTCATAATTCCCTTTAATGACATGCAAACAGCGCTAGGTTTGCAAATTTGGTCCTTAACATGGTGTAAGGTTTTGTGGAAGAAAAATGCAAGCATTGTGGCCAACTGGCCTACTGTCATGGTACATTTATGTGAACAAAATGCTGCATGAATTTTTGTGCTCTTGGACTAATTCATATATTCCTTATTTGTTAATCATGAATATTTTTTGTTTTACAGATTGTTGGAATAAAGATGGGATCAGATTAAAAGGACACAGGATCTCAGTTACAATATAGAGCTGTCTATAGTACTAATATATATAATTATTGACAAACATGACATGTAGCCACCTATCCTATGAGCCCAGCACTGCTTATTTTGTGATGACATGAGTCTAGTCTATAGGATATATTGTGTACAGTTGTGATTGTGGTTTTGATGGACAATTAAATAGAAATGTTGTTGATCAATATGTAGATGGACATAACCCAGAAAGCATTCCATATACATAATCAGAATTGTGCTGGTCTAGTGTAATTTATCTATGTATGTCTGCTCATTTATAGAAAGATCATAGTATACCAAGTAAATTGGAATGCACTTAGAAATCCTAGTAAGTTTTGCATTTTCATCCCTAAACAAATAGGGTACATGAAATTTATTGTAATACTTGTGTCTATTGGCCCCTGTTACTCTCATTGAGGAGGAATTTTTTTCTTTGTAGGATTTTAAGATGCATATGTACATGTATATGAAATGGTTGTCTATTTCAAAATCATTAAATAATCCTTTGCTGTTTTGATATTAAAATATTTAGTTTCAGTATGTTTCAAAATGTTGAAAATATCTGTAGTGTGTGTAATAAAAGATCTAGTTACATATGAAAGTATCACATTGTTACATGGTCTTCTTAATAAATTCAATATTTTCATCCTAATCAAAAGATTTTTGGTTTTTTTAGCAATTAGTGAATATGATTTCTGAAATGGTATATAAAGTTTCTTTAATGGTGTATGGTGTGTACACACACACACATGGTAGGGAAAAACATCCTGGAAAAACGCTGGTTGTGTATCTACAATTTTTCATAGAACAAAATTACAACCCCAACCCCCCCCCCCCCCCCCCCCCCTCGAACTTTTACACGGATTTGGTGCCAGAACCATACTTTAATCCAATCATAATTTGACGTCATATGCATGGAATCTTAATATTCCCATGGCATCCGGGTATTCACACAAAGCATTTCTATGAACAGGATCCCTTAGAAGCAGAGAAAAATTGTCATTTAACTGGATCATATGGTGCATTGGTCTTGGTCAATTTCTTTCCGCACAAAGTTGATGTTATTGTCTTCTCATATCAAGTGCTCTGGGAGTATTCTGTATTTCTTTTCACTGTCTTAAATGGATCTAAAATTTCTCCAAGAAGAATGCTTTGTCTACCAACACTTAGTTTTCTATGTGTAAAAAACTTGCACAGAATTAAAATAAACTTTCAAATTTGCGTTTATCAAAAATGAAAAGTGGCATTTTCAACAAAATAAATATTCATAAGCATGCTTGTAATTTGATACGGGTTCCTTTTGCCTTAATTTTATGAAGCTTATTTTTCCTGGTAATTCTTTTGTTACAAGCATAATCTCTTATTTTAAAATCCTACGCTCAGCCTAGCAGAACAGCGAAATTCCCCGTAACTTTTTTATTAGCTTTGAAAGATACATGTACCTCTCAAAGTTGGAGAACATGTGTTGGCAATATCTTAACTTTGATATCTCTATATGGTAATGAGAAATCTAAAGGATTTGAGATATTTTGCTTAGAGATCTTTCTGGGTTAAAGAGATATTTCTCTAACTTTCAGAGATGTTGCTCTTCGTTAAAGAGATATTTCTCTTTTTTTTTTTTTTTTTAATAAATAGCAAAATGGCTTGTCATAAATAAACGAATTGGACCATCATAGCAACAAGAAGTACAGGGGTTACATCAATCACCTGTGTCACTTTGGTCTTGATGTTCAACTTTTGACAAGACTTTGTTTTAAACAATTTCTTGTATATATGGAGCGCCAAATTAATATAAACTCAATTATTTGAAGATATCAAGAGAGCAATAATTGATATAATGCGCGCATTAAATCAATTGATGAGAGCAATAATTGAATTGATGCGCGCATTAATTCATTTGATGAGAACAATAATTGATTTAATGCGTACATTAATTCAATTATTGCTCTCTTCAATTGAATTAATGATATCTTTAATTCATTTGAAGAGAGCAATAATTCTTTTAGAGAGAGCAACTATATAATTAAAGATATCTTCAATTCAACATATCTACAATTGAATTAATGATCTCTTTAATTGAATTGTTGCTCTCTTTAAAAGAATTGATGCGCGCATTAATTCCGTATACAAAAGCAGTGTAAATAATTAAAGATATCTTCAATTGAGTTAAAGAGATCATCAAATTATTTATACCGAGGTCTAACTTTTAAAATGCGAGCAATATTTCTACGAAATTGATGCTCTCATCAATTGAATTGAAGAGAGCAATAATTGAATTAATGCGTGCATTAAATCAATTATTGCTCTCATTAATTCAATTGATGCGCGCATTAATTGAATTGAAGAGCACATTTATTCAATTAAAGAGAGCAATAATTGAATTGATGATTTCTTCAAATAATTGGAGATATCTTCAATTATTTAAGTTTATGTTAATTTGGCGCTCCATATACCCCCCCCCCCCCCCCCTTAAGTTCGTCTCTAAGCGCAGTGAGGTCCTGCGAACCGTAATCCGCCGTCGTTACTAAATATTGAACAACTTTCTAATCTTCCGACGCTCTCTTAAACTTGAGGTTAGAAACGCCTTGGACGTTAACGGATTGTGCGCCACCTGTAATCAAGGGCGAGTAATTTGAAGTTTTATTGATGAGAGCAATAATTGAATTGAAGCGCGCATTAATTCATTTGATGAGAGCAATAATTGATTTAATGCACGCATTAATTCAAATAAAGAGAGCAATAATTGAATTGATGATATCTTCAAATAATTAAAGATATCTTCAATTATTTGCGTTTATGTTAATTTGGTGCTCCATAGTTATTTTGTGACAGTTTCAATATAAACAACGACAGAACACATTGATCAAAAACACCCTTAAAGTTGATAACAATTGAATAAGTAAAATTGTGTTTTGGCGTGTTTGTCATGGCCATGCATTTAATAGAAATAAAATACATCAGGAAAATACAAATAATGAACAAATGTATGCGCCGATGAGAAATATTTGCCAGCATAAACATTCAGCAATAGAAGTACCATCTTGATCCAGGGGGCCTGGAAAAAACAGTACCCCCAGGAGACAGTAATCTATGCAAAATTATGCTCATCGTCAATCACCAAACATAGGAGACACACATGGGACCCTTAATCTCCAAACACTGTTCTGGAACTCTTTCAACACCGCAGGAGCCAAGAGATCCAAGCCATGACGCTGAAAAGAGAAATTAACAAACCGAAAGCGACAACCGGAACTATAACTACATTACTAAAGTACAATATTTCTTAGATTAAAAAGAGGAGGCTTGTGGTGAAATGGAACATTAACTACATTGTATTCAGAACTGAAGAATGCCAATAGCTTAGTTTAAACTAGATATACTGAAGTTTCGGTAATGGGGGGGAGGGGGGGGAATTGAAAAAATAATTGTGCGTCTGCACCTTTCAAACACAGGCACTCGACGTTTTAAATATCTATAATAAAAAAAAAATTGTCTTCCTGTAAACATAATATTGTCAATATTATGTTTACAGGAAGACAATTTTTTTTTAATTATAGATATTTAAAACGTCGAGTGCCTGTGCTTTCAAACTACGAAATGGAAAGGAATAATCTAGAAGACATGCGCAGATTAAAGGAAGTGAAAGCTAGTATACCTACTGAACCCGATTTAAATTAATTAAAACAGTAAGAATTTAAATGGAGCTTTGAATATGACCTGCACAAAATAACCAGGTTTATCCACATTGGATAAACCCCAGTATATTCCTATTTAAAATTTGATTTCTAATTGCTGCTCCACCCATGAACTGAACAAACTAAGATTTGAATTACCTGAAGATACTTGCACATCGATATGACTTACCATGGCCCGACTGATGTATGGAGATTTTTAAAGATGTTTCTTTATATATTCCCATGTAAAACATTGATCCCCTATTGTGGCCCCACCCTACTTCAGAGGGCCACAATTTGAACAAATTTGAATATGTACTACTAGGGATGTTTGCACATTATCATGACTATTCATGGTCCTGTTCTTCTTGAAAAGATTCTAAAAGATTTTCCATATATATATTTGCATGTAAAACTTTGATCCCCTATTGTGGTCCCACCCTAACCCTGGAGGCCATGATTTGAACAAATTTGAATATACTCAATGTCTGGAAGCTTTCATGTGAATTTCAACTTTTCTGGCCCAGTGGAACAGAAAACAGGAGTTGCACCATTAAATGATAAATTAAATGCTTTCTTTGGTTTGAAAGTCGCAAACACTGCAGAGAAATGCGAGTTATGCAAATGCTTTAAAGAAAAAACTGCATTTTCAGAAGTTGTTTTTACTACAAATACTTTCAAGTATGTTAAATATAGATATCATTGACCAGTAAGTAACAACAGAAAATCACCTGGCCATGATTTGTCATTTAAACAATGGTAAAGGTAAATAGTCCAAAAGTAATTTCTGTGGAAACGAGGGGGTTATTTATATTCGGTCTTTCTTGTAGATAGGAAAGACCGAATATGAATAACCCCCTCGTTTCCACAGAAATCAGTCCAAAAGGTACAAACTCTTAATGCATAGAATAAACCACCACAACAGGACTGAATATTGAATTGTTGGTTTATATGGCACGCCGTTTTACTTTAATCCTCTAGCTTTAAAGATATCTCATAAATTTCATATTATATCTTAAAAGTTGTAAGATATCCTCTAAAGTTTATGAGATATCTTATATCCTTTATAAGATGTATTATAAAACATATAAGTTATCTTAAGTTTTATAAGATATCTCATAAACTTTATAAGATATCTTATACAGAAAATAAGATATCTTATATAAGAAAGTTTATAATAAGATATCTCATATATGTTTTATAAAATGTCTGATAAACTTTATGAGATATCTTGTTTGATATACACTTTTGATATCTGTAGTATCTGGGGAGTCTTCCCCAGAACGACTTGTTTATCCCCGAACTGCGGAGGATCAACATCCGACAGCACGAGGAGATTTCCCCTCCTTATGGAACATACCAGACGTATAGCAAGACCTACCCGAAACTGAGACCGACAACAGGCAGAACAGTTAAGTCTGTGGGACCCATGTTATATGTAGATACACTATAATAAATACTATATACACTGTAATAAATACTATATACACTGTAATAAATACTATATACACTGTAATAAATACTATATACACTGTAATAAATCCTATATATACTGTAATAAATCCTATATACACTGTAATAAATCCTATATACACTGTAATAAATACTATATACACTGTAATAAATACTATAGATACTGTAATAAATACTATATACACTGTAATAAATACTAAGATACTGTAATAAATACTATATGCACTGTAATAAATACTATATATACTGTAATAAATACTATAGATACTGTAATAAATACTATAGATACTGTAATAAATACTATATACACTGTAATAAATACTAAGATACTGTAATAAATACTATAGACACTGTAATAAATACTATATATACTGTAATAAATACTATATACACTGTAATAAATACTATAGATACTGTAATAAATACTATATACACTGTAATAAATACTATAGATACTGTAATAAATACTATAGACACTGTAATAAATACTATATACACTGTAATAAATACTATAGATACTGTAATAAATACTATATACACTGTAATAAATACTATATACACTGTAATAAATACTATAGACACTGTAATAAATACTATATATACTGTAATAGATATTATATACACTGTAATAAATACTATAGACACTGTAATAAATACTATAGACACTGTAATAAATACTATATACACTGTAATAAATACTATATACACTGTAATAAATCCTATAGATACTGTAATAAATACTATATATACTGTAATAAATACTATAGATACTGTAATAAATACTATATACACTGTAATAAATACTAAGATACTGTAATAAATACTATAGATACTGTAATAAATACTATAGATATTGTAATAAATACTATCTACACTGTAATAAATACTATATATACTGTAATAAATACTAAGATACTGTAATAAATACTATATATACTGTAATAAATACTAAGATACTGTAATAAATACTAAGATACTGTAATAAATACTATAGATATTGTAATAAATACTATAGATACTGTAATAAATACTATATACACTGTAATAAATACTATATATACTGTAATAAATACTATAGATACTGTAATAAATACTATATATACTGTAATAAATACTATATACACTGTAATGAATACTATAGATATTGTAATAAATACTATAAATACTGTAATTAATACTATATACACTGTAATAAATACTATAGATACTGTAATAAATACTATATACACTGTAATAAATACTATATACACTGTAATAAATACTATAGATACTGTAATAAATACTATATACACTATAATAAATACTATATACACTGTAATAAATACTATATATACTGTAATAAATACTATATACACTATAATTAATACTATATACACTGTAATAAATACTATATACACTGTAATAAATACTATAGATACTGTAATAAATACTATAGATACTGTAATTAATACTATATACACTGTAATAAATACTATATACACTGTAATAAATACTATAGACACTGTAATAAATACTATAGACACTGTAATAAATACTATATACACTGTAATAAATACTATAGACACTGTAATAAATACTATATATACTGTAATAGATATTATATACACTGTAATAAATACTATAGACACTGTAATAAATACTATAGACACTGTAATAAATACTATATACACTGTAATAAATACTATAGACACTGTAATAAATACTATATATACTGTAATAAATACTATATTCACTGTAATAAATACTATATACACTGTAATAAATACTATAGATACTGTAATAAATACTATATACACTGTAATAAATACTATATATACTGTAATAAATACTATAGATACTGTAATTAATACTATATACACTGTAATAATACTATATACACTGTAATAAATACTATAGATACTATAATAAATACTAAGATACTGTAATAAATACTATAGACACTGTAATAAATACTATATATACTGTAATAAATATTATATACACTGTAATAAATACTATAGACACTGTAATAAATACTATATATACTGTAATAAATACTATAGATACTGTAATAAATACTATAGATATTGTAATAAATACTATCTACACTGTAATAAATACTATATACACTGTAATAAATACTATAGATACTGTAATAAATACTATAGATATTGTAATAAATACTATCTACACTGTAATAAATACTATATATACTGTAATAAATACTAAGATACTGTAATAAATACTATATATACTGTAATAAATACTATAGATACTGTAATTAATACTATATACACTGTAATAAATACTATATACACTGTAATAAATACTAAGATACTGTAATAAATACTAAGATACTGTAATAAATACTATATATACTGTAATAAATACTATAGATACTGTAATAAATACTATATATACTGTAATAAATACTATATACACTGTAATGAATACTATAGATATTGTAATAAATACTATAAATACTGTAATTAATACTATATACACTGTAATAAATACTATATACACTGTAATAAATACTGTAGATACTGTAATAAATACTATAGACACTGTAATAAATACTATAGACACTGTAATAAATAGTATATACACTGTAATAAATAGTATATACACTGTAATAAATACTATATATACTGTAATAAATACTATATATACTGTAATAAATACTATAGATACTGTAATAAATACTATAGATACTGTAATAAATACTATCTACACTGCAATAAATACTATCTACACTGTAATAAATACTATAGATACTTTATATCTTATAAAGTTTATGAGAAATCTTGTTTATTTGATAAGATATCTCATATATTTTATAGGATATCTTATAAACTGTAAATTATATGAGATATCTTATAAACTTTCCTTTATAAGATATCTTTAAAAAGTTATAAGATATCTTAGTAAAAAACATGAAAGAATTAACCTTCAATATCGATCAGCTTTTATAAAGGAAACAGACATTCCAAACAATAGCATATTCTCCAGCCTTTCCAACAAGAGTCCTGAAAAACATACTATGGAGACATAAACTTAAATGATTCAAGATATCTTCAATTATTTGAAGATACCATCAATTCAATTATTGCTCTCTTTAATTTGAATAATGCTCCCATCGATTGATTTAATGCGCGCATTATATCAATCATTGCTCTCTTCAATTGAATTGTAGCGCGCATCAATTCAATTGTTGATATCATTAATTCATTTGAAGAGATCATTATTTCAATTAAATCGCGCATCAACTCAGCTGAAGAATTTATGCTATCATCAATTCAATTAATGCGCGCAATAATTCAGAATTGAAGATATCGTTAATCATTTGATGAGATCTTTAATTCAATTGTTGCGCGCATTAAAGGAATTGAAGATATATCTTCAATTATTTGAGTTTGTTAATACGACACTCCATAAAAAAACAACAACCTCGAATGAATTACGGTAATCTTCTGTACATTAAATCCAAATACACCGATAAAAATCATTTATTATCTTTCATCTAATTAATATTTGTTAAAAATGATGACATCACCCCATAGTAAGCCTAAACATGTTAATAATCACTAATTAGTTACCTATATGATGGTTTTGTACAAATCCCCCCCCCTCCCCAATCAACAACATCAAAATGTATGACTTTTCAACACTTTACACGACTATTCCTCACGATAAATTAAAAACTACATGTATGTTTTTTTATATTATAGCCAGCTACTTCTTCAATAAAAATGGAGCATGGAAATATTCATATCTTGTGATCAGTCCTCCAAAAAAATACTTTATAAACACCATTCTGATTCTACGCACAAGTACTGTGAAGTTGATATTAAAAAGATGCTGTAGTTCCTCATTGACAATATCTATGTATTCATTGGTGATAAGATCTTCCAACATTCATAGACACGAGGTGTGATCCTTTATTAGCTGACCTGTTTTTATATTCTTAAAAGGCAGTGTTTATTCAAATGTTTCTACATGAGAAAAAAATGTCTTGCTGTGGTCTTCAACTCCACATTTAAATCTATCGACGACGTTTTATCTATTAACAATATTAATTTTTATTCATATGTCTATTCGATATATCCCAGTGAACTCGAATAAAAGACACCACCAGTGGCGGATTTAGAGGCCCCCCCCCCCCCCCCCCCCCATAAATTTTCAAATATAAGGTAAATCGCGGTATCTTGTTTCGGAAAATGTACTAAACGATAAAAGAAGCAATAATTTCTTCCACTCGCGGAGAAATAAATGACAAAATCCTTTGATTTCTTGAATTACTTTAATGGGAGAACCTAATTTTTTCCAAAAACCCCTTAAAATTTGGGTCATTTTATTAATTTCACCTTATTAGAATGATAGAAAATAGTACAAATGACTTAATAGGAGAAATATTTCAAGCCCCATAAAATCTGTAAAATCCAGGAGCTTCCGGGGGCTTCGCCCCCTGGACCCACTGCCTCATAAAGTGGCGCCCCCCGTAACCACAATTCCTGGATCCGCCCCTGACCACAGAGTCTTCCACATCTGCTTCATTATAACTTGGATATTCTATTAAACACAGAAGAATGTTAACGGCAAACTAACAATTCAACTTTATGACAAACGGGATGACCAGCTTCCCCATCGTAACCTTCCCATATTTATGTAGCAATATTCCAATATCACCTGCAAATGGTGTTTATGTGTCTCAATTGATTCGATACACAAGAGCATGTTCTACGTATGATCAGTTTTTAAACCGAGGCAGGCTACTGACAAACCAAAAAAAAAAAAAAAATATGGATTCAGGCATTTCTAACAGATAGTGGTAGTGGTAATTTATGACATATCTTCTACCCCAGCACCAGTTACTTCAGTTGTACACAAAGGTACAGTATTAAGACCAATACTATTTTTAGTTTACATAAATGACTCCCCAGAATACGTTAATCACAGTAAATTGTAGCTGATAGCATCATTTATAGAGAAATCGAAACACAGGGAGACTATCATAAATTACAATCAGTCCTAAATGCAGCAGCAAAGTGGGAGTCAGATTGGCTCATGACTTTCGACCCAGATAAATGTACAAAACTAACAATTACACATTAAAAAAACAACACGCACACATATACACACATGAATGCACATGCACTCTGTATAACCACAAATCTGAATCTATCTTTAGGAAAACACCTAAAATGGGATATACACTATGATCTAGCATTACAGCTAATGCAAATCAACCACTTGGTATTCTAACCTTTATAAGTTTCTAATACTGGCATAAAATCACGAGTATACCAACCGCTTGTACGACCCAAATTAAAATACATTTGTATTTGGCATATGGGACCCTCACCATCACAAGACACACACAAACTAAAATATGTACAACGTCGAGCTGCTCGCACTGTGTATAACAATTACCACAACACAGGCAGTGTCAACAACATGATAAATAAACTACGGTGGCCAGTTCTAGGTGAGCGCCGGTTAAAATCTTATACAACATTATGCATCATTTTAACGCTATACCGACAAATCATGTTCTTATACAGTTAGCAGTCCAATCAACATCAGCTGACATTTACAGAGAACAACTCACACGGTCACACCTGCTATTAAACATCCAGTTCAGAATTTAGTTGAACTTTTTTAAATCACCTTGTAAATACTGATCACTTGTGTTAAATAGTATCAAGGTCATGTATACACCGGCAAGTAATCTTGAGATGTACATTAAAGATGAGAAAAGTGTTCGTCTCGGCTTTACTTTGGCTTCTCGGGTTTCAGCTTCCCGTGTTTGTGTGGTGGTGTTCCGTTGGCGTCTGTGGGCTGTTTTAGTTGCGGAGGGTTCGGTGGTCTCGTTCTTGGGGTTAGCATTTCGCAGATGGTCGTTGCTGTGGTCTAATTTAAATAATTTGTCATTGGGTCAAATGCTGACTAACATGTTTCATACCAACTGTCAGGCCGTTCTTTAAATACTGATTTGGACTACGGATTACTCCTTAAATGGTCTGGTTTGGGGTCAGGACTTAAACGAAAACCTTGTGTCCACATTAACGTACGTGATTTAGTGTCTATTTCTCCTTTTCATAAAATGTGTGATGGATTGCACATCTAGACCTGCTAATATAAAAAGACGAGTATTACGCCTTGTTAATGTAAAAAGTCGTAATTCATGTGAATACCAGGCCTTAAGATCATAAACCGAGAATAGACTTATGTCTAACTTTCGAAAACTTTTGAAATACAGTGTAGTTTTCATAAACAAATAAAATGGTTGGCTGACTAAATCCTTTTGAGAGAAGGAAAACTCCGAACTCGGGCAGACCGTGAGGATGGGAATGCTGTCGTCTAAGGGAAGGACACCCCTACAGAAAGCATCTGGTCCTCCATGTTGAGGATTGTGTTTGGGTTAACACCTCATCCATAGAAAGGCAATAACGTTACTCCCCCCCCCCCAAAAAAAAACCCCCACGATATTAGAAATTCAAATCAATCTTGGATAACTACCGTTAGGGCCGAGGAGAGTGAGAGTGAAGACAGCAGCATGACGATTGTATCTTGCTCAACGTCCCTCTCGAGAAGTTTTCACTCATATGGAGACGTCACCTAGACCGGTGAAGGGCTTCAAATTAGGCCTATGTTCGACGCTTACAGCCATTGAGCAGTGAGGGTTCTTTAGCGTGCCGCACCTACTGTGACACAGGACATCCGTTTTTAAGGTCATCTCCGAGGATCCGTGACATCCACATCTTATGCCGAGCGTTTGGCGATGGAAGCAGCATGACGATGTTGGACCAAAACCTCCGAGAAGTCCAACGCTAAACCAGGTCTATGATAGTCCCCAAAGGATGCACGAGATGGGGAACGTGGAATGTACGGACAATGTATGCAGCAGGGGTAGCACCACAAGCGGCAAATGAGATGAATAGGTACAGACTGGATATGATCAGGATAAGTGAGTGCAGATGGACAGGGATTGGCAGAACAATGTTGATAAAAGGAGAGACACTATTGTAAGCAGGAGAAGAAGACCAGCATAGTAAAAGGGTGGTGCTGATGATGTCACAGGACGTATAGAAAGGCTTAGGGAATGGGGGCCAATGAGCAGTAGGGTCATCAGTGCAAGGTTCTATTCGGCAGACAGGAAGGTGACAGTAATACAGGAATATGCAACAACGAATGAGACTGAGGAAGAGACAAAGAAGAGTTTAATTAATTTACAGCAAGTTGCAAGAGACGATAGATCAGTGTAACAAGAATTATTTCATATTGGTGTTGGGCGACTTCAACGCTAACAGTCTAAGGTCGGCGCAGACAACGTAGACGGAGAGTGCATCATGGGAAAGCATGGAGTAGGAGAGGTGAATGATGGTGAGAAGCTGTGCTAGTTTGCCAGCACAAATTGGCTTATAATCACATGAACTACCAGTATATTCCCGCATAAAGGGGTCCACAAGACAACATGGCCAGGTGGGAGAGCAGAGAACCAGATAGATCACGTACTGGTATCGGGACAAATAAAGTCATCAGTGCTGGATACTAGAGCGATGAAGGGCGCTGATGTAGGCAGTCACCACAGCTTAGAGAGGATAACAATGAGACTAACGCGGAAGAGGGTTACACAGAAGAACAAAGCAAGGGAGAGGTGTGATCTTCATGCACTGGAGAACCCGGTTTGTTTGTTTTACGTCCCGTTGAGAATTTTTCACTCATGGAGACGTTACCTGCTGAATTACCAATATTTAGACACATGCTTAGCGGTTACGGCCGTAGCAGCGAGGGTTATTTAACGTGCCAACGCCTAAATGCCGAGCGAAGGACCATTCACTACCTATTTTTACGTCTTAGTCGGAGTTACGAAGCGAACGCTCTACCACCCATCTACCACGACCGTTCTGGAGAGCCCAGAAATCAGGGAGATCAGGGAAAAGTACAGTCGAGGTGTGGAACAGGTTCCAAGCACTGATCTAGAGAGGGTAGAAGAGGTGAGTGACATGGAGCGCCAAATTAACATAAACTCAAATAATTGAAGTGATCGTGCTGTGGAAAAGGTGTGTATATAGAGGCAGCAGAGAAAGTGATTGGTAAGGCCAGAAAGAAGAGCCAGCCATGTAGGAGGGAACTTAATTAATTGGAAGAAAGTATATGTAGAATCACGAAGAGTGGTAAAAGTGAAGCTTGCTAGGACAAGGTCAGAGAGAAAGAGCAGCGGAGAATGGAAGGAAGAAGGAGCTGTATGACTTAACCAGCATACTGACATTCAAGAGGAGGAGACAGTGAGGAGTAAAGGATACAAATGGCATACTGGGGACAGAGAAGTCAGAGAGGATGGCGAGATAGGTATTTAACGCATTTCAAGGGAGTGTTCAACAGGGAAGAGCCAGAACACCCAGTAGCAGATGGAGAGATCGAGATGACAGAAGTGGGAGAAATAGACTGCGGACAGTTTAGTTTTAACATAGTAGTGAATGAGAAGATTGTAAGCTTGAAAGGTAACCCACCCCCCTCTGAGTTTGGGGAAATTATTTGAGTAAATCATCGTGGAAAATCCCCCCAAACGGACCAGGATTTTAACGATCCCACTTTTTCTCCTTAGCTTATCAAGATTTTTAGACCAAGTCAACTTCCAATTTTTGTACCGGCTGGAATACTGTTGAGTATGAGTATATTGTTTTCAAGGCACAACATTTGTTCAAGTGTGAGACAAAACGGTCACCGGCGTAATTAATTGCATCAGATTGCTTCAAAAACTAACATAGATACATTTTTTTTCAAGAGAGTCGAATATGTGATAAGTGAAGACGGGGAGAGAGAGAGAGAGAGAGAGAGAGAGAGAGAGAGAGAGAGAGAGAGAAAGGAGCATAATCACAAATTTAAGAAAACCAAGTGGGTATATGATATGAAATGATTTATTGACAAATTATGGACCCACCACAAGGGGCAAATATACAAAGAACAGTTAAGATTTAAGACATATACAAAAGACAGACATGCATAGCATTCATGTATTTAACAAAGTTTTGAATTACGATTATGATTACAATACAAGTTAGATTGAATGCAGTTATTAGTAACAATGATTGGGGACTGAAAAATATGACTAGATGTTGTGCATTTACATCACATGTACCATCGCTATAACATAAACATATTGACAATATTTAGACAATATCAACTATACTTCTTCAGCAAGAATTAACCTAATTGAGACTAGATATAGTGCAATATATGAACCACTGCAAATATATACATATGTAGTAGTTGGGCATTCTGCCACTACTATTGATATGTTCTTTTTACTTCGCGTTGTGTTTTTTTTAAAATGATGATAGGTGTTATATAAAGTATTCAACCCTTTAGATATTTCCAGGTAAGTTTGAGTCCGCCTAGAGTGAGGCTAGCAATAAAATAATAAATAAAGTTTTAAACCTTTAATAAAGTTCAACAATTGTATGATAAATACCAAAATAATAATCCCGGGGAATGAATGTGGCTTGAGAGAAAAATATAACTAAATAGGAAAAATAAAGAAACAATAATCAAAAATACAGGGTGAGGCAACTCCTGATATTTACCTTGTTGCAAGGAATGGCTCAGCAGAAGCCCCGAGCACGGTTGTGCTCGGGTTTAAATACTATTCTTAACAAAAGAATGAAAGTAAAAGTTACCTGTAATGTGATTTGATAATAAATCTAGAAGTAACCAATGAGAAGTTTTGTAATAAAATACGTTTGAAAATAAAAGATAACTCTCTTCCTGTTTCATGAAATAAACAACTCGAATACGAAGATAGGAATTTACGTAGACAAGCAAGTAGAAAATAATGAAATGGAGATAATATAGACCGATACTACCACACATATATGTATATACCCTCATAATAGTAATTAATGGTTACAGAACTGCAAAGGACACCAGGGGACCCCTGAGTGTTAAATGGGATTCTCCCTGTGTCCAGTGTAGGACTGTAATTGTCAGTATAATGTACAAAGCATGAAGATTAAAACTTAATTGCCTATAGATGTAGTGCATTATATGTATTATTGCTATAGCACATGCACACACATTTGAAATACTGTAATTGTAAATCTATCACAAAACTGCAAAGGACACCTGGGGACGATGCTTAATTAGGAACCTCTAAATATTGTTTCGAGTAGGATTTTCCCCAGTCCAAAGCAGAATTGTGTAATTTTACAAAATAATGCATATCAATCATGGTAACAAGTTTGTAGACACCACTCCTTATTCTCTTTGGAGAAGTCGAGAGGCATAGCCTTCATCGGTGAAGGCTATGTCTCTCGACTTCTCTGAAGAGAATAACCACTCCTGGGGACGGTGCTTAGTTAAAAGAATATGTTCGAATGTGAACGTTGATTCTCCCTGTGTCCAGTGCAAATATGTTAGCAAATCAAGCAGATATGAATATTCAACAATGTTAGCTACATAGTAATTTCTGTGGAAACGAAGGTGTTATTTCGGAAATTAGCTACACAGTACATGCACAGTTCTATGTAGCTCTTAGTATAGGCCGCCTGCTAATATATTATTTGGGACGGGGTATATATTTATTCACATCATCAATGTGGAGGTGAGCAGAATTCGAACTTTAATTTTTTTAAAAATTATATAGATGTGACAGGGTGATATTTTTCTAAAGTAAATATATTATTTCATCATTTAGATTATGAAGATTAGTACATGACAAAAGTTGTCTTTACTTTAATTTATTTTATGTACAACTTAATAGTATATGCAAATATCTCTAAAGTTATTTATAGATTATGAGATCATAATGGTCAGTAATAGCACCATGTAAATATTTATAGAATATGGAACTCTCCAATTTCATTGGTTGTCTAAGTTCCCTCTCTTTGCTATTGTTCACATTTTGAATTGTCTTCTAAGAGTATAGAAGTGTTTTCTAGAAGATTTTCCTAGTACAATTTGACTGTAAGTAAATATGACTTTCTTTTGAGTTTTTATGATCATATATAATTCAAAGTACATGTGCTTACTTTGAATTAATGCATTCGCTGAATAATTAGATTTTATGCATTTTCTATAATGGTAATTGAGTAAGAGTGATCATATGCATTTCTACATTATCTTTAAGTTATCAATTAAAACGAAAGAGTAAAATGTATATCAGTATGATTGTATATTAAAACTATAAATCATGATTGAATCAAATGTAGTAGTTTAAATATGTTATGTGTGAATGTCAGAGTGTTCGAGTAGTATTCAGCTATTTTTACTTTTTATGATTTCCTTGTGTGAATAAGTAATGTAACATTAGTTTCACATAAGTATTTGATATTTCATTATTTCTATATAGATTTATTACCAGCATATAGAATATTCTGGACCTGACAAGAAATTTGGCTCTGTGTCACACATAGGTTTGACATTGCATTTTTTTTTGTATATTCTTTGCATTATGATAAGTTCTTAATATTCTTATCAAGTTGATTATTTAGTCTATGATTACTTAATTAAGCGCAATAGTCGAGTAAGATAAATCTATTTATTATTTATACCATATAGTAATCAATAGTCAAATATATCTTTATAAGCACTATTAATTAAGGGGAATAACTCTTGGTTGTAAACTGTGCTGAGCAAATGAGATTTTTATACTATATGTTTTAATTCATGATATATATTATATGTGATATTCTTGTTATATATTTCAGAGTTAATTAGAAGAGAATACAAACTCTTATTGAACCCTACCATTGGTGTTGTGTTGTTTATATACCTATACAATCCACACTATTACATTTGGCACCCACGTTGGGACTGACTGACTGATTGGTAAGGGACCATCGGATTGGATGGACTACATTTGGTTCAATCATGATTTATAGTTTTAATATACATTCATACTGATATACATTTTACTCTTTAGTTTTAATTGATAACTTAAAGATAATGTAGAAATGCATATGATCACTCTTACTCAATTACCATTATAGAAAATGCATAAAATCTAACTATTGATCAGCAAATGCATTAATTCAAAGTAAGCACATGTACTGTGAATTATATATGATCATAAAAACTCAAAAGAAAGTCATATTTACTTACATTCAAATTGTACTAGGAAAATCTTCTAGAAAACACTTCTATACTCTTAGAAGACAATTCAAAATGTGAACGATAGCAAAGAGAGGGAACTTAGACAACCAATGAAATTGGAGAGTTCTATATTCTATAAATATTTACATGGTGCTATTACTGACCATTATGATCTCATAATCTATAAATAACTTTAGAGATATTTGCATATACTATTAAGTTGTACATAAAATAAATTAAAGTAAAGACAACTTTTGTCATGTACTAATCTTCATAATCTAAATGATGAAATAATATATTTACTTTAGAAAAGTATCACCCTGTCACATAGATTAATTTCAGAACAGCTTTCACTGCACTTTCACTTATTTTTTTAAAATCAACGTCATACGTGATCACGAGGCATGGCACTTGCGTATATACACACACAGGGGAATTCCATTTATTAACCAGTGGCTGTCATATTCACCTGTGGGAATTATTCACAAAGATTGAAGATCACCTAAAATACGGTAAATATTTTAACGACTTTAATTACATTCTTTTAACAAAAGCTATTCAAGACGTTTATCATAGCCTTTTCCAGCTGTGATTAGATCAACATCAAGCATGTCACAAATTTAGGTCATTGTATACAAACAGTCTTGAAATCCATGTTTTGTGACAAACATTTCCTAAAAAGATAAAAACAAAAGATGTTGGCATGTAACAACGTTTTATTTCATCTCTTGAATGTTTACGCTAATTATAAAATAAAACGGATCGCATATGATATACGTGTTTTGTTTCTGATTTACTTCAGGCTTCAGCACTCCAACTGGAACGGTGCCAATACAAAATTTTATAGATTTTTATTTATTTTTTACGTAAATCATTTAAGAATCGTCTGTATTTTAAGATAAATGAATTCACGAAGGGGGGGGGGGGTGTCCTGTAAATGCGAAATACACATGATAAAGAGGGGAACGGCCTGGGTCCGTAAGTAACCACCCAGTATAAAGTTATTTTCTGTATAAGATCGGACGTATTTATTTCAATTCTGTCAAACCACAGGCACTTGTTTCATACATGGTTTAAGGAGAAGTGAATACTACAGCATACAAAAATATACATGTTACGTATATATATACACACAAACTGATTATATATATATATATATATTTATATACATTGTATACATTATAAATATTTGTTACCACCAGAAGGAGAAGTGAATACTACAGCATACAAAATTAAATATACATGTTATGTATATATATACACACAAACTAATTATATATATATATATATATATATATATATTTATATACATTGTATACATTATAAATATTTGTTACCATCAGAATGAATATGAATCAGGGACAGGCAACTGAAAGTACAAGCGGTATCAACCTGGGGTCCACTGTTCCACACTTTGGGAACAATGTCACGCAGGCCATCAGAGGTACGTTTTATAGGTGTATGATATCTATTGAAGCATCTGCATGTTGTAAAATAGAATTCAGAGCCCAAACAGGGCATAGACAAGTTACATGAAAGCCAAAAGACATTTGTCAACATATTTTATAAGACGTAAACTGAAACACAGATAATAAGGAATCTCACTGGGTAAAACTTGATTTTTGTACTGATTACCATCATTGATTAACTCGTTCTCCTTGAGATTGATTAAAGCAAATCGCTATCACTTCGCACATTGCTGATTAGCTCATTGGACGAATTATAGCTGCAGTTCTGTTATATTGGGACATTCTGATGAATGGGGAGCTACAGAACTGCAGCTAGAATAGGACTGTCCTAATTATCTCCCCCAGAAATATGGAGCACCAAATTAACATAAACTCAAATAATTGAAGATATCTTCAATTATTTGAAGATATCATCAATTCATTTGATGCTCGCAACAATTGAATTAAAGATCTCTTCAAATAATTAATGATATCTTCAATTCTGAATTATTGTGCGCATTAATTGAATTGATGATAGCATTAATTCTTCAACTGAATTGATGCGCGCTTCAATTGAATTAATTATCTCTTCAAATGAATTAATGATATCAACAATTGAATTGATGCGCGCTACAATTCAATTGAAGAGAGCAATAATTGGTATAATACGCGCATTAAATCAATTGATGAGACCAATAATTGAATTGATGCACGAATTAATTCATTTGATGAGAGCAATAATTGATTTAATGTGCGCATTAATTCAATTATTGCTCTCTTCAATTGAATTAATGATATCTTTAATTCATTTGAAGAGAGCAATAATTCTTTTAGAGAGAGCAACTATATAATTAAAGATATCTTCAATTCAACATATCCACAATTGAATTAATGATATCTTTAATTGAATTGTTGCTCTCTTTAAAAGAATTGATGTGCGCATTAATTCCTTATACAAAAGCATTGTAAATGATTTAAAGATATCTTCAAATGAATTAAAGAGATCATCAAATTATTTAAACCGAGCTCTAAATTAATTATTGCGAGCAATATTTCTACTAAATTGATGCTCTCATGAAATGAATTGAAGAGAACAATAATTGAATTAATACGTGCATCAAATCTATTATTGCTCTCATTAATTGAATTAATGCGCGCATCAATTGAATTGAAGAGAGCAATAATTGAATTAATGCGCGCATTAAATCAATTATTGCTCTCATTAATTCAATTGATGCGTGCATTAATTCAATTGATGAGAGCAATGATTGAATTGAAGCGCGCATTAATTCATTTGATGAGAGCAATAATTGATTTAATGCGGGCATTAATTCAATTAAAGAGAGCAACAATTGAATTGATGATATCTTCAAATAATTAAAGATATCTTCAATTATTTGAGTTTATGTTAATTTGGCGCTCCATACAGAAAACATATTGAATAGTAAGCCAAAAACAGTAAACATGTTTTTAGATTTATAGTGCTAGCATTTTTGTACAACTTTTTAGCTCACCTGAGCCTAATCTTTTGGTTCTTTGGTAACCTCAGTGCTTCATATCGTATGCAGTACACCATGAATGTGACTTTGGGTGTACAAGAAAAATCCTGGTTGAAACCTTTGCTTGTATTTTCAATTCTCAACATTTCATTATCAACATACATATCGTTTTAGTGTGAATTCTTCTTCTTCTGCTTCTAATACAAATTTTTTCCTGGCCATAACTTTTTTGTCTTTTGACATAGGCCTTTAATATTTGGAATGTGGGTATACCATAGAATTTTTTGGGCATTTTTGTTGTCCAAAACCATAACTTTTTTCCTTTGACGTAGACCTTTGATATTTGGTATATGGGTATACCATGATAAGACAATATGCCATTTTTGATTATCTTTGACCTTGACCTTTTATGTAAAGGTCAACAAATAATGGAATTTTTTGGGCTAGGCCTTTGATATTTGGTATGTGGGTATACCATGATAAGATGGTGTGTCATGTGCCATTTTTGATTACCTTTGACGTAGACCTTTTGTGTGAAGGTCAAATAATAGAATTTTGGTCATATTAATTTTGTTGTCCGGACCATAATTAACCTTTTTGTCTTTTTACATTGGCCTTTGATATTTGGTATGTTGTATACCATGATAAGACAATGTGTTACGTGTAATTTTTTATGACCTTGACATTTTATATAAAGGTCAAATAATAGAATTTTTGTTGTCTGGAGAATAAGTATTTTTGTCTTTTGATATAGGCGTTTGATATTTGGTATGTTGATAAGTTTGATTTATTATCATATGTTCACAACACTGTTCCTTGGTTGAAGCACATATACAGATAGGCGAATGTTATGTACTGTAATTCTCAATTTTCCACTTAAAGATGATCCCCAAAAATGTTTGTAAAAACTATGGAAAATGGAAGGGGAGATATCAGATTTTAGTGTGCTTAAACAATTCTTCCTAATTATTTTCTGACTTAGAAAATATATTATTCTCATGCTGCAATTACGAAGTGACATCATAAGGAGGCGAGGCCAATTTTTATAAGTCGGTCGATTTTAATATATGCCTAATGTATATATTTCCGATGGAAATGATTGTTAATACCTTATTCATCTGTTTTCTTTATATGATGTTCTCCAGTTGTGGATTTAGAAAATCAAGTGGCTGTTCGACAAGAAGAAATTGACATCCTAAAGCAGAAGGTAGCGACAATACACTAACTTGACTACTAGAAATAAATCACTAATTTTGAATTTTTGATACGAATCACTTACAGTGATTATAAAAATCGAGGTTTTCTATGATTGATAACAAAATCGAATTTGCACAATGTGTCTCTTTATATATATATAAATGAACAGGAAAATGCTTACTTGGTAAATCATTAATGCGAATATAATATATTTGTTTTAATCTATTATTCGACCATCATACAGAGAAAGTGATTTGTGTACAGTAGATGCTAATATTGACAACGAGAAAACATGTATATCAACCCGAAGTATCTTATTGTACACATTGACTTTCTATTCCATAAAAGGTTGAAAACAGTGCTGCGATGTAAATTTAGAGAGAGAGAAAAAATAGTTCCGGCTTCTGGTTGTCAAGGGTGTGTGTCCCCATACCAAACCAGGTTATACAAAAATAACCTGCATTCCTCAATTGGAATTTGACCAATCAGAGACAAGGATACAATAAGAATTAAATTATATATACATGTATATATATATTAGCAACAATAAATGAATTAGCATAGGCTATATGCCTCATTGCATGCAGGGGTTAGTTCATTTTCACCCATATCAATAGTGGAAACAAGGGCGTATCTAAAATTATATCAATATCTAATACCACAGTCCCTGTGGTTTTAGAATGTTTTCAAAGTACTGCTTCATCTCATATCAGATCTTCAGTATCTGAATTTTGATTTCAGTTGCTCGGATTGGAAGCAGACATTTTGATCAAACAAGAAGCTTTGACAAAAATAGCAGAACAGGAGCAAGAAATAAAAATACTGAAAGAAATCGCTTTAGAGAAGGAAAAGTGGCGTGAGCAGGCTACTGGTCTCAGTCAAGACAATGATCGCCTGCGGCAAGTTAATGAAGATCTCACGATGGAAACCAGAAGACAACGTCAGACAATAACCCAACTCCAAGAAAAGGTAATACTTTAACATTTTTAGAGTGGACTCAGCCGTCAGTGCCAACTGTTCAGTACCACTGTGCACTGTCACTGCCAACTGCTCAGTACCACTGTGCACTGTCACTGCCATCTACTCAGTGCCACTGTGCACTGTCACTGCCAACAGCTCAGTCAGTACCACTGTGCACTGTCACTGCCAACTGCTCAGCACCACTGTGCACTGTCACTGCCAACTGCTCAGTCAGTACCACTGTGCACTGTCACTGCCAACTGCTCAGTACCACTGTGCACTGTCACTGCCAACTGCTCAGTCAGTACCACTGCACTGTACACTGTCACTGCCAACTGCTCAGTCAGTACCATTGTACACTGTCACTGCCAACTGCTCAGTACCACTGTGGACTGTCACTGCCAACTGCTCAGTCAGTACCACTGTACACTGTCACTGCCAACTGCTCAGTCAGTACCACTGTACACTGTCACTGCCAACTGCTCAGTCAGTACCACTGTACACTGTCACTGCCAACTGCTCAGTCAGTACCACTGTGCACTGTCACTGCCATCTACTCAGTGCCACTGTGCACTGTCACTGCCAACTGCTCAGTGCCACTGTCGCAGCCAACAGCTCAGTGCCACTGTGCACTGTCACTGCCAACTGCTCAGTACCACTGTGCACTGTCAACTGCTCAGTCAGTACCACTGTGCACTGTCACTGCCAACTGCTCAGTGCCACTGTGCACTGTCAACTGCTCAGTACCACTTAAAGAGCACCAAATTAACATAATTGAAAATAATTGAAGATAACATTAATTATTTGAAGATACATTCGTATCTGATTTGATGTGCACATCAAATTAATTATTGCGCGCAGTAATTGATTTGATGTGTTTATGAATTATTTTAAAGAGAGAAACAATTCAGTTAAAGAGATCATTAATTCAATTGTAGATAGAATTGCCCCTTAGAAAAGAATTATTGTGTGCATTAATTGAATTAATGATATCATTAATTCAATTTAAGAGAGCAACAATTCAATGATAGTGCAGATATTTTTAATTTTTAAATTTTTTTTTGAACAGATCTTTAATTGAATTGCTGCGTGTATCAAATGAATTGATGATATCTTCCATTATTTTCATTTGGCGCTCCATACCCCCTGCACATTGCCAACTGCATGATTACCAAGAGTCAGACAATACATGTCAGTGATGTATCTACCTACGAGCTTCACGAAAATCAACTTTCTGTACCCGATATTGATGACCAAAATTTTTTTTATTGTAGTATATCTGTAATGATGAATTTAATTTAAATGAAATGAAAATGAATATTATAATTACAATGTAGCATTAACTGCAATATGTAATTTTGATCTTTTTCCTAAAGCTATTATTTCCTGAACCTGATCTAGGAACTTTTTAGACAGCAACCAGATCTGCTAATAATACCCCCCTCCCCCATCTTGCATAGAATGAACACCATCCATTGCTTTATGGTCATCATGCAGGCAGTTGACATTAAGCAGTGGTGGTCATCATCTGCTAGTGACAGTAAGCAGTGGCATCTGGTTAATATTTGTTGTATGATGACCATCAAAGGCCAAAAACTAAAAAACCCATACACACACACATACACAAAAGTAAACTAACAAAACACAAACAAAAAATCACCACACCAGAAAAAAAATCACCTTAGTTTTTAGCTCACCTGAGCCAAAGGCTCAAGTGAGCTTTTCTGATCAAAATTTGTCCGTTGTCTGTCGTCGTCGTCATTGTAAACTTGTCACATTTTCATCTTCTTCTCCAGAACCACTGGGTCAATTTCAACCAAACTTGACCAAAAGCATCCTTGGGTGAAAGGCTTTCAAGTTTGCTCAAATGAAGGGCCATGCCCCCTTTAAAAGGGAGATAATCACATAAATGCAAAATTAGGTTAGGGTCATTTAAAAATCTTCTTAAGAACCACTGGGCCAGAGGAGCTGACATTTACAGAAAAGCTTCCTGACATAGTGTAGATTCAAGTTTTTTCAAAACATGGCCCCAGGGGGTAGGATGGGGCCACAATAGGGGATCAAAGTTTTACATACAAATTAATATATAGGGAAAATCTTTAAAAATCTTCTTCTCAAGAACCATTGGGCCAAAGACTTTTACATTTACATGAAAGGTTCCTAACACAGTGCAGATTCTAGTTTCTAGAAATTATGGTCCCCGGAAGTAGGTTTGGGCCACAATAGGGATCAAAGTTTTACTTGCGAATATATAAGGAAAATCTTGAAATATAGGCCAAGGTAACTCAGGTGAGCGATGTGGCCCTTGGGCCTCTTGTAAAAACTTCTTGTCCAGAACCGCTGGGCCAATTTCAACCAAATTTGGCACAAAGCATCCTTCTGTGAAGGGGATTTAAGTGTGTTAAAATGAAGAGCCATGTCCCTTTCCAAGGGTAGATAATAGCAAAATAGTGAAAATACATTGACAACTTTTAAAAATCTTCTTCTCCAGAACCACTGGGCCAATTTCAACCAAACTTGGCACAAAGCATCCTTGGGTGAAGGGGATTCACATATGTTTAAATGAAGGACCACGCCCCTTTACAAGGGGAGATGATAGCGAAATAGTGAAAATACATTAACAACTTTTTAAAATCTTCTCCAGAACCACCAGACCAATTTCAACCAAACTTGGCACAAAGCATCCTTGGGTGAAGAGGATTCAAGTTTGTTCAAATGCAGGGCTACACCCCTTTCTAAAGGGAGATAATAGTGAAATAGTGAATATACAAGAACAACTTTTAAAAAAAAATCTTCTTCTCCAGAACCACTGGGCCAAAGAATTTTATATTTACATGAAAGCTTCCTGACATAGTGCAGATTCAAGTGTGTAAAAATCATGGTCCCCGGAAGTAGGTTGGTACCATAATAGGGATCAAAGATTTACATGCAAATATATAAGGAAAATCTTGAAATATGGGCCAAGGTAAATCAGTTGAGCAATGTGGCCCTTGGGCCTCTTGTTTAAAGTGAAATGTGCTTCTTTCATTAAACATTTTTTAAAATCTGGGTAAAGTACATATCTTAGGATCACCAGAATTTAATCTGGAGAAAAAAACCTTTGATGGGTAGTAAATATCTGATGAAAAAAAATATATATAGAATCTCGCATTAATTTTCAATTATCACATATGCGCATCAAATTATTACAGTTCTTTACATCAATTTCTCTGTGAATCTGAAGATCTGGTGACCATTTTATTTCTGTTGCAGTTGATGTTGATGTCCACTATTCTGGACCTGAGGAATACAGAGCTGCAACAGGAGAAGGACAACAAGCTCCGGCTGAAGAGAAAGCTGCACGTGCTGTCTACGGCTGAAGAAACCGTGGAGTGTCGTGGCCGATTTCGGCGTCAGTCCCTGAAGGATTGCCCGCGATGTCATGCTGCAATTTCAGCGACCACTATCTGCAGATACCACCCAAAGACACCAGTCAAATTACATGGGACATTTTATTTCCCCTGCTGTGGACTGTCCGGTAAATCAGAACCAGAGGGGTGTCAGAGCAGCAGTCATCATCAAATGGGTTTTGGCACATGAAACATTAGACACTCTTTGCCATTTCTGTTTTCAGTTTCCCAAAGCTCAATTCAGCATTTAGAATGGTTCCGAATACATGAAACCAATGAGCTCAATATTCTCATAAGAATTATTGACTTTATATACCAGAAGGTTGTCTTGGGTATCACATGTAGATATGAATATACAGAAGCAGCATCTGCCTTATACCAATACAGGTATTTATTTTATCAGATACATCATAGTGATGTCACAGATTTAATGAACCAAGGATAATGATGTATTAGATTATAAAAGGTTCACTAGCATGTATTTTGCCGTCAAAGGCACTTTGTATATATATGTGTGTGTGTATATATATATATGTGTGTGTGTGTATTTTGCCGTCAGAGTCACTCTATATAGTGCATAATATACATATTAAAACGAGAATATGTATATATATAGAGAAATGTATATATATATAGAGAGAGAGAAACTATAGAGACTATAAACTCTATATATAGAGAGAGAGAAACATTTATACACTGTATATATTAAGGAATCCCTGTCTATTTTTCCATTCGCTGTTATGCATTTTCCATTGTAGTTTATCACCTCGAGTTACTCAAAAAGCCTAGACAGTGATTCCTTATATTTATATTTGAAATGAAAATGGAAGTAAAAAATCGACATGTCAAAACTACTTGAATACACATGGCATTTCATGTAAATCTACATAGTCCCTGATCTTTGATTTACTTGCAAGTGAACAATTTTACATCCAGTTGTAAGTTGTGGGGAAATGAACACATTGGGGCTTGAAAGGGTTGTCACAGAGAAACGGTTAAAATGAGAGTATTCATTATTCAACATGTTTGTAATGCTATTCAGATTTAGATGTACACCTTATTCAGTTTTGCCTATTGCCAGCTATTTATTTTGACTTACAAGTCTTTCATGTATCCTGTGAACTTTTAATTCTTGGTACACTACATGTACTTAATCTAATTAACCATGTACTCGTTATTCTGCTGTTCATGCTACTTTGCAGATTTTGAATGTGTGAGAATGTTTATAGAACATACCAGTAGCTGTGGAAGCAACTCGTGAATACGAAATTCATAACTTTTTTTTTTTTTTTTTTTTATAATTTATTTATTTTTTTGGTTACATACAATACATCAAACACTTACACAAACATACCTTTCATACATGCATACATCTCCCTGTGGTTTAGGTTACTTGCTGTACAATAGTGAAAGTAATAATAATAACAATAATACATGTACTAAAAATAATGACAAGTACATGTAGTAATAATTAATCAATTGCAAAAATATTTTCCCACTTCATCCATATTTTATCAAAGTTATGTATTTTAAATGCTTGAATTGCATATTTAAACTTTAAGTGACATAGTAATCCAACAAGATTTGGTTCTTTATTCTGCATTAAACAGATAAATATGTATTGTTTAGCATATAGAATTATAAAGTTTATAGCTTTATTATTTAAAGACAGTGGAATTTCACCAAATATTATATTTGACACATTAAAACCAATTCTTTCTGAAATTTTTCTATATATATGAAGACTTAACTCACTCCACAATGTTTGGGTCTTATTACACGAAGTAAAAATATGTGTTATTGTTTCAATATTACTTGTACAAAATCTACAGAGATCATCTGTTTTAACACTGTTTTTCAAATAATAACCAACAGGAAGAATTCTATGTAAAATTCTAAACTGTAGCCACTGAACAGAAGAATCACTAGATGTTTTGAAACAAATTTTAAACACATCTTGCACTGAAATATCATCTACTCCATATGAAGATAGTTCAGTTTTCCACTTGCCCATAGAAGTTGGGATATCTTCTTTTGCATTTAAAATATTGTAAATAATATTAGAACATCTTTCATGTAATAAAACTGGTTCAAAAAATATAGGCATACATGGATTAACATTTTGTTTGGTTGAGTGTCTATCAATTGACAGACATTTTAAATATTTTGAAATTGCAGTAATAATGCTATTGTATTTCATTACACATACTTCTTGAAGATTGTATAAACACTGAAATTTTTCTATGGTATGGAAGTTACAATCAGTATCAAAAAAATCTTGAACAGCTTTAATCCCCTTTTCATACCATTTCTCATAAAACACAGGTTTTCCCGCAATTCTAATATTAGAATTGTACCACACTGGAATATTATGAAAATTATTTTTAATATTTGGAAGATTTTGACTAGTCTTCAAATAAAAAAACCAAGCATTAAAAACATCCTTCCAAAAAACATTGCTTTTAACACATAATTGTTCCACAATAAAACAATCTCCAAAGTCATATAATTTCTTTAAAATATCATTTCCATACATGGCAAAAAAAATATTCATCCATGGTTTCTGACAGTTGGACCTAGTAAACCTTTTAATCCAAGAGCATTTCAATGATGTAATAAAATTGCTTATATCAACCATCTTGATACCACCCGATAGATAGTCTTGTGTTATCACAGACCTCTTAACTTTATCTACACTAGATTTCCATAGGAATTCAAAAATAATTTTGTATAAATAAGAGATTGTTTCTTTCTTTGGAGTAGGAAGTGATATAAACAAATGATTCAGTTTTAGAATAAGCAAGGTTTTAATGACAGTAGCCCGCCCAATGGGAGTAACCAGTGGAAAAGAAGGATTCTTACTCCCGAAATTCATAACTTATTTATCAAACGAAAGCTGCCCAATACCAGAGAATATATAGTGCTCAGTATTTGCTCACATACCGGTGCAATGTAAATATACATTGCTTTATTTTGATACAGTATTGTTTATTTTTATTTGTACTGTATTGGTGCTTGCCATGCTTTTCATGTACACAACTGTATGTTGTTCATGAGATCTAAAAGGACCCTTTATCTTTTTTCTTCTTTTTTATTTTGATAAAGAAAAAGGCACACTTTCGATGTTCCCTTTCTTTACGAGGAATGTCAATAAAAAGAGAATTTATGATTTGTTCTCATTGTTATATGATTTATTTATAACGAGATAGTAAGGCTCATTTCGGTGATCACCTTATTCCTTTCCAATATTATGAAGATCAATGAATGATGTGTATAAACTCGGAAATGATTGCATGTTCATAAGAAGTTACACTAGGCGCTCACTTATATAGCAGATTGAATTTTTGTCCAAGAAGCAAAAATTCAGGGGATGTAATTTGAAGATTAATGGGAAATAAATTCAGATAAATACATAAAATTGTTATTATATTACATAAAATGACTTTACGAGCCACGTGGACTCATTTTAATTCTTTAAAAAAAAAAATGAACATTACCTTTACTATTCCTTTTTTAAAATAACCAATTCTGGGCCCTTGGGAGAATATGAGGCATAAATTGATAAACAATAGAGAAAAAGACAGGGAAAGGTCCAAATAGATAGCATATCAGACAAAAAAAATCAAACAACGGGACAGATAAACTTGAATACAAAAGTTTGTAGCAATTGGGAATTATAATATGATTATTTATAGGTGGTAAAGAAATATATTTATATCATTATATTCTTGTATGTATAATCACATAATATTTGATATACAAATATTAATTTTTGACATGCATACTTTTGATGAAGTCATCAAATTATTATGGTATTATATCTATTTGTTATTCCAACTGACACGCAACATTATTTCGTATTTTAAAAATGTTTAGTAAAATTCTTTATGTCCCCACCACAGAGTTGTTGGGGCATATACTTTTACCCTTGTCCGCCTTCCGCAACACCCAGTTCTCTGGACTTTCTAAACGCCTTGGGATATTGAGTGGATTTTTTTTGTATGCAGGTGTATATTGATGAGATGCATATCAAGTTTGAGTTTTTTCCGATTTGTTGATTTTTGATAGAGTTGTGCCCCATTAACTTAAAAAATTACTGTTGCGACCAGTTTTCCAGACTTTTTTCTAAATGCCTTAAGATATTGAAAGGTATAAAGATAACGAACAGTGAGCAATCTCATAACTCCTTTAAGCAATACCATATACAGAGTTGGGCAAACATGGACCCCTGGATACACCAGAGGTGGGACCAGGTGCCTAGGAGGAGTAAGCATCCCCTGTTGACCAGTCACACCTGCCATGAGCCCTATATCTTGATCAGGTAAACGGAGTTATCTGTAGTCAAAATCAGTGTGCCAAGAACGACCTAACAATTGGTGTGAAACAAGTCGGACAGCATTTGACCCAATGATAGGTTGGCAAACTAGATTGTTATAACGATCATAGAATTTGCAAAATGCTGACTTTAATGAGACTGTTGAAACCCCTGCACCATCAACTTTGTTGGTCAGTAGCCTGCCTCGATTTAAGAACTAACCATATGTAGAACAAGCCCTTGTGTATCGAATCAGTTGAGATATATAAACACCATATGCAGATGATAATGGAATATTGCTACATAAATATGGGAAGTCGATGATGGAGAAGCTGGAATAATCTCGTTTGTCATGAAGTTGAGTTGTAAGTTTGCCGTTAATATCAATTTTCAATGAAATATTTAAGTATGAAGCAGAAGTGGACGACTCTGTGGTGTCTTTTATTTTGATTTCACAGGGATATATCAAATCGACATATGAATGAAAATTATCATTAATAGATAATATATCGTCCATATATCTAAATGTCAAATTGAGGGCCACAGCAAGAGATTTTTTCTTCTTGCGTTAAAGTTTTTAAATAAATATTTTGCTTCATAACAATATAAAAACAGGTCAGCTAGCAAAGGAGCATAATTCATGCCCATGGGGATCTCGACAGACTGTTGGAAGACCTGAACTGATTTTTTGTATGCAGATGTATGTTGATGAGTTATAGGCCGAGTTTGAGTTTCGTTCTGGTTCATTGGTGCCCCTTAAACGTTGAAAAATTACTGATACGACCAGTTTTCCTGACTTTTTTTCTAAATGTTTTGAGATATTGAATTGATTTTTTGTATGCAGGTGTATATTGATGAGTTACTAACCGGTTTGAATTTTTTCCGGTTCATTGATTTTTGATGGAGTTGTGCCCCTTTAACGTTGAAAAATTAATATATTTATTTTATGCCTGTTAAAACATATGATTGTTGTTGAGTTCTTCATTGTACCAAATGCGTGTAACTTATAATCTGAATACGCACTACATTCAATGCTATGCTTTGATGGATTTCTTACATTTGACTTTACAGCAGGCAGGGATGTTCGTGTCGTGCCGACTTATCTAGTTGACCTTCATTTGACATAATCGATATAATTTTTTTCTTTATTTGAGACAGTAGCTTTATAAAGATTTGGAATACATGTTCTAGTATTTCTACCAAAGTCTTGGAAATAGCCAGCTATTTGCAACTGGAAGAATTAGCTACTAGTAACTATGGCACGCCAAATTAACATAAACTCAAATAACTGAAGATATCTTCAATTATTTGAAGATATCATCAACTCATTTGATGCGTGCAACAATTTGATTAAAGATCTCTTCAAATGATTAATGATATCTTCAATTCTGAATTATTGCACGCACTAATTGAATTTGATGCGCGCTTTGATTGAATTAATGATCTCTTCAAATGAATTAATGATATTGACAATTGAATTGATGCGCGCTATAATTCAATTGAAGAGAGCAATAAATGATATAATGCGCGCATTAAATCAATTGATGAGAACAATAATTGAGTTAATGCACGCATTATTCAATTATTGCTCTCTTCAATTGAATTACTTATATCTTTAACTTAATCGGAATTAATTGGAAGAGAGCAATAATATTCTTTTAGAGAGAGAAACTATATAATTAAAGATATCTTCAATTCAACATATCTACAATTGAATTAATGATCTCTTTAATTGAATTGTTGCTCTCTTTAAAAGAATTGAAGCGCGCATTAATTCCTTATACAAAAGCATAGTAAATGATTAAAGATATCTTCAATTGAATTAAAGAGATCGTCAAATTATTTATACCGAGCTCTAAATTAATTATTGCGCGCAATATTTCTACAAAATTGATGCTATCGTCAATTGAATTGAAGAGAGCAATAATTGAATTAATGCATGCATTAAATCATTTATTGCTCTCATTAATTCAATTTATGCGCGCATTAATTCAATTGATGAAAGCAATAATTGAATTGAAGCGCGCATTAATTCATTTGATGAGAGCAATAATCGATTTAATGCGCGCATTAATTCAATGAAAGAGAGCAATAAATGAATTGATGATATCTGCAACTAATTGAAGATTTCTTCGATTATTTGAGTTTATGTTAATTTGGCGCCCCGTAATTAACCAGCTAATTTTAAAAGTAAGAAAAGCTGGGGACTAGTATAACTAGCTACTACAAGGAATACAATCTACAACAACCGACAGCGAACTACAAGAAACAGATTGCTGGGTTTGAATGAAAACGTGAAGATAACGAACAGTGATCAGTCTCATAACTCCTAAAAAGATTACAAAATTAAGAGTAGGATAAACACTGACCCCTGAAATACCAGAGGTAGGGTCAGGTATCTAGAAGGAGTAAGCATCCCCTGTCGACTGGTCACACTCACCGTGAGCCCTTTGTCTATATCAGGTAAACGGAGTAAGCCGTATTCAAAATCAGTGATCCCGCAAGGATCTGGGTTAGAATATACTCCCAGTATCCCTTTGCTTGTCGTAAGAGGCGACTAAATTGGGTGGTCCTTCGGATGAGACCGCAAAAACCGAGGTCCCGTGTCGCAGCAGGTGTGGCACGATAAAGACCCCTCCCTGCTCAATGGCCGCAAGCGCCGAGCATAGGCCTAAATTTGAAGACCTTCACCAGTCTTGGTCACCTCTCCATATGAGTGAAAATTTCTCGAGTGAGACGTTAAGCAAGATACAATCAATCAATCAAAACCAGTGCGAAGAAAGGCCTCAATTCGTATGAAACATGTCAGAAAGCATTCAACCCAATGTAAATTGGATCGTTACAACAACCATAAAATTTGCGAAAAGCTGACTTTAAACAAAACTGTTGTAACATCAACTTATTTTGTCGATAGCCTGATTTGTTTTAAAAACTGATCATACGCAGAATAAGCTCTTGCATTGAGAGACATAAGCATATGAATGTGATAATAGAATATTACTTTATAGATATGGGAAGGTGACGATGGAGAAGCTGAAGTCATCCCAGTTGTCATATATAATTATCTATTGGGTTTATTTAGATGAGGAAGTCATTTTCATATCAGAATATGCTTTGAAATTCCGAACGTCATGCTTGAATTAACCAGCTTCTTAGCCTTTGCAGTGCAAAATTTGAATGAACTTTCAAGACGAGTGTAAAACTCGAATTAAACGGGTATTTACTACATCTGTTTAGGACACATCAAGAGAAGATAATTTTGAAATTTCATCATATAATTCATATTCAAACCTTGTAGCTGGCAATCGCTATTTATAGCTTATATTCCTTGTAGTAGCTGGCTATTTCTCATTGTAAGTAGCTAGTTCTAGTAACTGGCTACTAGTAGCTAGCCTTTCCTGTATCAATTAGCTGGCTACTATATTCGCCAATTTTTCTCTGTTAATTAAGTAGCCAGTTAATTTCTAGCAACTAACTTTACCGATTTAATAAATACACGACATTCAGTCTGTGAGAGAATCGTCGTCTGTACAATTCACGATACGCATTCTACAATTAAAAAAATATTCCAAGTGTGATGTTTTTGTCCATCAACGTTTACAATTTCTTCATATACTTTTAATTCTGAGATTACCTGCAATTATTCTAAATTTACATATAATCTTTCTTTGTTAAAAACTTTTTAAAAAATTAATACTTTTCCATTTAAAAAAATTAACACAAAAATATGTTGTCAGTTTATTTGACATACAACCCTCTTCTTTGTTCTTTAACCAAAATTGTGTGTGTGTGTAGGGGGGGGGGGGGTCATGTGTGATATCCCCCCATATTTTTTAACAGTACATACATTACCCCTATTGATACAAAAAATATGTTACAACTGTAATCCAACTATTTATATATCCAGGATCTATGCACCATATAACAAAGAGTTTCTGGCGTGCTTTCAAGTCTATACTAGCTGGAGAAAATTTCTATAATAATGGAATAAAAAATTGGTAGTCTACCCATGCAGTTATTCATGATAAAACTGCAATATTGAGAGCTTTCTTTCCTGTTGCAATGATAAATTTGCAAAAAAAAATTATGTATATTTCCAGTCTCCCAATCTTTGAATATTTCATAGAGGCCTTTATCTTTACCCTGCTTTGATGTTGATAGTGTTCCCCATTGGTTTGATAGTATGTATAATGGGCGTGTCGGTAGATTTGATATCTTTGTGTATTCTTAACGATGACGTAGGGACTTTGCCCTCGGAAAGAGCCAGAAATAGAAAGTACGACATCAAAATATTTAAACGTATTGTTTAACATTTTTGATAACTGTAAACCTTTCGGATATCAATGTCTGCATTTGTTGAAAACAATTATTTTTGTTTTATTAACACTGATTTCCAAACACCATTCTTTACAAAAAATTGTTTAAAATATTGAATATCAGATATTAATAACAAGTCAATTGCATATAGCATCTATTCGAATAGGTGATATTTATGGAACGCCAAAACATAATCTCAAATAATTGCTCTCGTCAATTGAATTGATGCGTGCATCATGCAATCCAAGTATTGCTCTCATCCATTCAATTGATGCACCCATCAGTATGGTCGAATTACTGCTCGCAAAATTTAATTTGGAGCTCAATATAAATGATTTGATGATTTCTTTAAATCATTTGAAGATATTTCTAATTATTTACAATTCATTTGTAGCCTATGGAACTATTGCGCACATCAATTCTTTTTAATAGAGCAACAATTCAGTTAAAAAGATAATTAATAATAATTAATTCAATTGTGGATAAGATATATCTAACTATATAGTTGTTATCACTAAAAGAATTAATCATCTAATATTGCGAGCATCATTTAATCAAACAGTATACAGTAGAGTCTGGATGACGAATTACTAGGCCTAGTACGTAATGTGACTGACAGTCAAGTTTTGATATTTTTAGTTGATTTTATTTCATTATCTGAATACATCGAATTCATGAAATTGTTTATTTTTACATTTCTATTAAGAATTTCAAATGTAGCCCTTGAAAATAACTATGAAAATGCTGTGTATGAGACAGGTGGTTATAATTATATAGACTCGCAAAATTATAGATTTCGCTTCAATAAACCTTGGGGCTTGTTTACTGCAAGCGATACCAGATAACTTCAACCATGAATTGAAAGTACAAATGTACAAAGTAGACTACAAGTACCAGTTTGCACATAAAACGGTGTCACTTTGTAACAACTATAATTTGTATTGTTAAAAATTAAGGGGGGGGGGGGGGGGGGTAAAATCATCTGCGAATGAGTAGGGCGAATAATATACAGAACAACTTCATTAAAAACGAACACCCCGAATCCAACGTAAACAAATGTTATGAAGTGTTATAAAGCGTAACGAAAGCTTTTGGTTATTTTTTGTGTGTGTGGGATCTAGATATTTCACGTAAGTATGATACATTGTAACAAAAAGAAACACATTTACATTTAAACTTATTTGTTTTTAAGAATCTTTACGAACGAAAGTGTTGAAATGAAGGTCTATCAGAAGCGCATTCATGATTTCAACAAAAAAAAGAAAAAAAAAAAAAAAGGCAGCAACGTCAACGATCCATCCATGTGTCCTCAACTTTGGCATTTAGCCTAAGTACTGGTATAGGGCTATATTTATTTTCTGATAACACACTACTCTTCCATGTAATAATACATTGATGAGTCTGTTATAACAGAGTCTGCAGAGATATCTGTCAACCAGGATGTCCATTACTGTATAGACTTTAACATGCCACTCTGTTTCCGAATAGCAGTACTGGTTCTAGGAGAAATGCTGCAATAAATCACACACCTGTTACTTGCATGATAGGCATCAATACTGCAATAGAAATAAAGATAATTGATCTCCAGGTAACAATTACAGATTTGGAGTCTGGTACATGTAAATGTATACGACAAACTACTGATTAAAAAACTGTATTAGCCAGTAATTTTTTTATATCAATAAATGTTTATAATAAACAAAGATATTACAAATGCTTTTGATATAATATTACCATGTGGGGTGTTAGGTGTGTAGAAATGTTTACCAGCCAGCTCAGCTGGTTTAGATATTCTAGTCTTATGGTAATGATCCTGATGTCAGACTAGATGGCCCAGGTTCAATTCTCAGTGCAAGCGAACTTCATCACAATCACACTCTCATTCCCATTACATTATGAATCAAAATTATTTCCCAACTGAGCCGCAATATTGGAATAACAGATCACAGTTGATTTTTATGGTCCTCTAAGGCTTCATGGTATGTACATATCCTTGTTTTATAATAATATATATTTAGGTAGGGACTAAGATGAATGTGGAAGTGGTTGGACGGATCCGGCCTTCCATCAGGGCTGAGGGATCAGAGTCCTTGGTTGTAGAAGGTCAAAGGATTGCAGCCAAATCTGGTGGCCCTTTTGTAAAGTAAGTAAATGCAGTATCAAAATAACTTGAAGCATCTGATTTGTTTGAAAAAAAAAAATCATTGTAGAACCTGCTGGGAGAAAAATCTTGATTATCTTAGTCAAACCAAATTATTAATTAAAAGAAAATCTCCTATGCTACTGGTATAATATCTAGTGCATCAGCAACTTTTGTATTTGGCCTGGTGGTCAAGGGACGTTGTAAAATAATACACTGGTGATTAAATTTTCAGTTGAGTCAGAAACAGTAACAAACATTAATTATAAATTTTTAGCTTAACCAATCTACACAGAAAAGATGCTACAAACTATGATATATACAAACAGTCGGTGGATGACCTGTCAGATCTACACATGGCTGGATTTAATGTGTGTTTACTTGTTATGGGGGAGAGCGAGTCTGGGAAAACGTTCACAATACAAGGGGAGAGCACTCACAAGGCAGGACTTGTTCCTCTGATCCTGGACTATCTTTTCAGCAAACTCACTGGAGGTCTGTGTTTTTAATCAGGTTAAATACCACAATATTTTCGTGAATGAATTTTATCTAAAATTCTTGAATCATCTTTTTGTACATTAATTCATCACTTAATACTGTAATATTTGGTAATTACCAAATATTTCAATGTTAAGTGATGATTTAATATACATTGTATCATTTGAAATTGTAGATCAGTATATGACAGATACAAAAGTAAGAAGACAGAACCCTCATGTCACCATGTCCATGATAGAGGTGTACAATGAACTGGTGAAGGATCTGCTGCAGGTTCCGGGAAGTGGCGGGGCATACTTGGATATTCATGAGACTGCAGAGAAAGGTGTCCATGTCAAGGTCAGTAGGACAAGGTCAAGCTCGTCATTTTACACATGATATAAATGAATAACCAAAATCTACTGGTATCTAAAACCAGTGTCTTACTCATTATATAATAAGATATAACCATTGATATTTACAACATACACATATGCCCCATATTTTTAAAAGGTCTTTGTTAATGAGACATTGTTTTACCTTGTTTTGGATGCCATTTTGGATATTTTTGTGTCCCTCCTTTTTCAGAACTGCGGTGTAGCTGTGCTGAGAGACGCCTCAGATGGTCATGCTCAGTTCCGTCAGGGAATGGCACGACGGACAGAAGCTGCAACAGATTTTGGTCCAGCTACCAGGCATGCTGCCACCATTATTCACATTGACCTAGAAATGGTAAGTATGTTACTGGTCTTCCATATCATTATCTGATAACTTGTAACCATCTAGTGAGCAATAGTTACTGAAATTTCATCACTGAGTGCTGTAGATTTTTATTTATATATGTGAGTAATTGGCATTTTAATTCACATGCTACTTTGTGAGAAATCTCTTTTGCAAAATCAAGCGTGTCAATACTAATTTACATACATATTGTAGTTAAAGGGACTGATTCATGATTTCCCCCAAGATTTTGTTTTTCACTTTCAATGATTAAAATCTACTGTCTAATGTGTTTTAAAGGTTCCACATAAAGTTAAGGTTATACATCATGACAGAAGCTCATTATAGAGAATTTATTATTTTTTGTGTAAACAAAGATTGAGGTATGAATTGTTTACAAAGTTTTGAAAATGTATGCTTATCGATCCAAGTTCATGATATATATCACATTTCAAGTAGTGTTTAGGTAAAATGTGCCATTTAAAAGTTGAATTTGTGTTGTTGCAAAATAAGGATGCTTTGAATTACAAAATTAACTTTCTCTGGTTTGTTTGAGTCTTGTTTTCATAACACAGAGTTAAGGCTAAAATATTGCTCTTATCCTTACATTAAGAGGGTCCAAATTTTGGTTGTCAATTTTAAAGGATCAAAAATGAAAAATATTTTCAAAAAAACATGAATCCGTCCCTCTAAAGTCCTTGATCAGAGTACATGTATAAGCACTCAAAATTTTATGTTCTCACAAATTGACAGTGAACTTGACAGATGGATTCTGCAGTAACCAACATTTGTTTAGTTTGTCTTTTATAATGTAAATTTTGTTCTACCATTATCATACCATGTCTGACCATAATTATAAAATTATATTGTTTGTCTGTCAGATAAAACATAGAAAGGTAAGAAAACATTGTCAATGTGATAATTTCGTAAAATTGTGGAAAAGCAGATTATGTTTTGTTTTATGTTTTCCATCTGGAATTTTTTGTATCCTAGTAGCTACTTTAAAAGCTTACCATTGAAGGGAAACCACTAGCTAGAATTGTTTTATTCAGAAGTATAATTTTTATTGAAGAAAACATCAAATATTAGACTGCTCCATACAATATCAGATTCTTCACCAACTTTCAAAAGAATTGCCTATTTACATATAAAATGCCATTTAAATAGCCATGCAGTTCGGAGTATTTAGATAGATCGAGCTATGGCTGAAATATATGTAAATATTTCCTATGTTATATCTTTATTGATTTCATTGTACTGCTTCCTTTACTCAGTTCCTGTGATCTTTAAAAAGACGCATTACACTTCTCAGAATTTTATTATTTTTATTGATCTACATGCATAAAAATCTCAGGTGCGCACTCAGAATTCATATCCTGTCAAGCCTGACCAGAGCTTTAACGGACTCTTTTTCTTTCATTTTCCCCACCTTTGCAGTCTTATAGAATGGAGCTTTAAAGCAGTTTCTAAAACTAATTGAAAAATTCATTTCCACATAATTGTACCATCATAATAGATTACATTTTGTTTGTAAAGACATCATTGGTTTCATGTTTAATTCGGGGCTCAATACCCACCATAGCTATATACTGGTACATGATCAAGTTCCATTCAACCATTTTACACAAGTAATCTCACATCTGACAACATGACAATAAGATGATATGGAATCGGTTTCTATATCTACAACAGGATAAGGGGTAAGAAATTCAATCATATTATATAAAAAGAAAAAATTCTGCAAATGTTCAAATAAAAAACTTGAGATTTTACAAATACTATTTGAAAAATGAACTGATTATTTTAATGCCCTTTCAGTTACAATATCTTTTGACACATACCAATATAGTTTAAAAATAGTTGATACATACCCAGTACATTTGTATTCAGTGAAATCTACAAGATTGATAACCAAAATACTTTTGTTTTCATTGCTCAGAATTTTAACAAGGAAAAATTAATCGAGAAGGATTTTTTAAAAGAAGTTTCTAATTTTGAAATCAGTTTACCTTCTGTGCCCATTCTTTATATTCCTTTTGAATAGAGTAAAGGTGTTTTTATTGAGTAGCATGGACTTGAGGTAAGATGATCAAGGAATAGACCATTTTTTGGTGTTATATACAGAAAGCAAACTCCATTGAATGGGAGCTTTGTTAAGGAGTTCCTAGAGATCATGGTATGGATTTGTATTGATTGAATGGGTCAGTATTTGCCCTGATAAGAAAGCCACTGATAAACCTACACCTAACCTCTTACTTGGTAACATTGTCAACAAAGCTGATTTATTGATTTCTCTTTTTGGATTTTTTGTTATCATCTAGAAGGGGTTTTCTGACATTTATGTACATGCTCCATTTGGATTTATTCTTTGTATGAAGAGGGATTATATCATTTAAATTTTGTTTTAGTTAGTAGGAGATAATCTAAAGCCGAATCATTCACGCTTCACCATCGTTGAGCTTCCTGGATTGGAGAAACTGAATGAAGATGCTGCTCATTTGAGACAGAGGGAGGGGCCAACACTTAGTAGAGCTCTCATTGGTCTGAATTCACTTGTCATTTCATTGGCCAGCAACCCTTATGCAGACCGTGTTATTAGCTACAGGTCAGTGAATCTAGCAGAGGTCAATGTAACATTATGTATCAATGTACAGACTACAGTTTCAATATCAAAACACTGTTGTATTAGTATATTACAGTCTTGCACATATGATTACAGGAAAATGTTCTGATGCATATGCAAAACTTTCTTTGGCAATGCAGTCTCAAATCTGTTCAGTATTCTAATTAGATGATACATGTATGTAGTATTCTACCTAGGTAATCATGATTTTTATGAATAATGATATATTTTCTTGCAGTGATTCCAAACTGACTCAGTTGTTGAGAGAAGAGTTAGGAGGGAATTGCAAGACAAGAGCCCTGCTGAACATCAAGCCTCAACCCGATCCCAGCACTTTCAATGCTATTGTACAATTTACAATACGGCTCTCTCAAGTGAAGAATTTCCCCATCATCAATGACTCCTATGCTCAGGTGTGTTCATGTCATGATATTATCTTCCACTTTTTAGAATAGAATTTGTTTGGAGCAAGAATTCAGAGAATGGTAATTCACTTAATTTCATGAGACAATATTTCTGCAATCTTGCCATGTCATATCTATCACGAGAAATAAATTTTGTGAACATTCACCATCTTCACAAGTCAAGGGTAATTGATTCATTACCTCGCACTAACCCTTGACATCAGTCGCTATATAAAAGGTGGGCACATTAGACCATTACGCAATTTACTATAAATAAAACATCCAATGAAATCACTGCATCTTGTTATGGTGTACATGGATACAAATGACGCGATCTCATACTGCTGTATTGATAAATACGCGCAATTGTAATATTCACACCACTAATTACGTTTATTGATAGTAGATCAAGTTTGGAAACCTTTTTGCTTAAGACAATATTGCTTAAACAATTGAAATAGCCATAACTGTAGGTATCAATACACATGTTTTTATTTGAATCTCTCGTTTCGTGTTGTTATAAATAGAACCACATTCTCATTGGTTCCCACTCTTTTGTGGAAATAATCAGAACGAGCCCAACTTTTATATAGCCACTGATGTCAAGGGTTAGTGCGAGGTTATTGCAATAACCCTTAACTTGTGAAGATGAACATTCACATACATTTGTATACAATATCATTAATGATAGCCACATAGTACAGTAATGATAAATTGCATCAATACAATGATGATATTACACGAAAATAAAGTATTGCATCTCACAAATAAAAGCAATATAGAGTACATGCATGTACCTTGTACAGAAATTTCACATATCTCATTACATATTAAACTGAAATGATATTGTATTCTAATATTGAAAAGAAGTATGTGTTTTGAATTTATTAGGAGCTGATCACCCAGTATAGAGCCCGAATTATTGATCTAAAACAGCAGTCTGGAGTAGGTCCTGCACCAATGACACAAATCAGCAATCTTAACGATGTCAAGGAAACCATCCGACAGCTGGAGGTTGAAAATGTATGTTAAACAGTATTGAAATTACAGTTGTATAAAAGTGCTTGTTGTTATAGAGTAGAGAAATTACAGTTGTATAAAAGTGCTTGTTGTTATAGAGTAGTGAAATTAAAATTGTGTAAAGGTGTTTGTTGTTATAGAGTAGTGAAATTACAGTTGTATAAAAGTGCTTGTTGTTACAGAGTATTGAAATTACAGTTGTATAAAAGTGCTTGTTGTTATAGAGTAGTGAAATTACAGTTGTATAAAAGTGCTTGTTGTTATAGAGTAGTGAAATTAAAATTGTGTAAAGGTGCTTGTTGTTATAGAGTAGTGAAATTACAGTTGTATAAAAGTGCTTGTTGTTATGGAGAAGTGAAATCACAGTTGTATAAAAGTGCTTGTTGTTAAAGAGGAGTGAAATTACAGTTGTATAAAAGTGCTTGTTGTTATAGAGTAGTGAAATCACAGTTGTATAAAAGTGCTTGTTGTTATAGAGTAGTGAAATTACAGTTGTATAAAAGTGCTTGTTGTTATAGAGTAGTGAAATCACAGTTGTATAAAAGTGCTTGTTGTTAAAGAGTAGTGAAATTACAGTTGTATAAAAGTGCTTGTTGTTATAGAGAAGTGAAATTACAGTTGTATAAAAGTGCTTGTTGTTATGGAGTAGTGAAATCACAGTTGTATAAAAGTGCTTGTTGTTAAAGAGTAGTGAAATTACAGTTGTATAAAAGTGCTTGTTGTTATAGAGAAGTGAAATTACAGTTGTATAAAAGTGCTTGTTGTTATGGAGTAGTGAAATCACAGTTGTATAAAAGTGCTTGTTGTTAAAGAGGAGTGAAATTACAGTTGTATAAAAGTGCTTGTTGTTATAGAGTAGTGAAATTACAGTTGTATAAAAGTGCTTGTTGTTATAGAGTAGTGAAATCACAGTTGTATAAAAGTACTTGTTGTTAAAGAGGAGTGAAATTACAGTGTTGTGTAAAAGTGCTTGTTGTTATAGAGAAGTGAAATTACAGTGTTGTGTAAAAGTTCTTGTTGTTATAGAATAGTGAAATTACAGTTGTGTATAAAAGTGCTTTTTGTTACAGAGAAGTGAAATTACAATGTTGTGTAAAAGTACTTGTTATAGAGTAGTGACATTACAGTGTTGTCTAAAAGTGCTTGTTGTTACAGAGTATTGAAATTACAGTTGTGTAAAAGTGCTTGTTGTTATAGAGTAGTGAAATCACAGTTGTATAAAAGTGCTTGTTGTTAAAGAGTAGTGAAATTACAGTTGTATAAAAGTGCTTGTTGTTATAGAGTAGTGAAATTACAATTGTATAAAAGTACTTGTTGTTATAGAGTAGTGAAATTACAGTGTTGTGTAAAAGTGCTTGTTGTTATAGAGTAGTGAAATTACAGCGTTGTGTAAAAGTGCTTGTTGCAGATCTACTAAATATCATTTAAGAAAGCAATAGTTTTGGTACAACAATTTTATGTACAGAAAGTAAAACACTCAGATTATCAATTACAAACTTGAAAAACTGTGATTTAACTTTAGTATTTACAATAATGCTGAAAAATTGAAGCTAGTAAGGATCAATCTAGTTTGAAATTACTTTGATTTTTTTATTGAGTTATCTTCATTGTCTGTTCTATTCCAGCTGAGATTAAAAGATGATAATGAGCGATTAAAGACTCGCCTAGATGGAATGCAGAATAAATTTGGGAGCATGGCTCACACCAAAACTGACCTGTCTCAGCAGTTACTGATGACAGAGGAGGAGAAACTCAAGGTCAGATATTTCACAAGGAGGGGAGGGACTTACATCATGGATGTGTTGCCGATAGGCAGGAAGGGGAGGGAAGGATTTGAATTGTGGGAATGTTGCTTATTAGGCAGTGGATGTGTGTGTTAAATTATGGGCATATTGAAAATTGTGGGTATGTCATTTATGGACTTGAAAGGGGTTTAGATTTGGAATACATACTTTGTTTATAGGTAGGGAGAGGGGAAGGGTTTCAGCATGAGAAGGAGGAGTATAAATCATAGGTATGTTGATCAAAGTCATTAAAGGGAATACTTTGACTTTTGGGAATATTGCTTCAAGGCAGGGAGGAAGATGTATGTATGTGTGTGCATGTACCGGGTATGTATGTATGTATTATGTCGTACTGAAACAATGTGTTAGGAAATGAATTGCAGAATTTTGGAGTTGTGTACTATCCTCAGATTAAAACGTGTACTAGGCATGAGTTGAAGGATTTGTGAGTAGAAATATATTCATCCTCAACAGAATTGTGCACAATAATCTAGAGTTTCTGTGGTATTTCCTGAGAACTATTGTTTGATTTATCCAGGTGTCACAGTCTCTGGTGGAGATGCAGATAGAAAACAACAAGATCAGAGAGGAAGCTGAGGCCACCAAGTTTGAATTAACCAATAAGGTAAGGGGTTAACTAGAAAAAGTGCCATTTCAGAAAAATTAAATCGAAAAATGTAAATACATTAGGGCTGAAACGATTCATTGAAATATCGATACTGTTCAATATAAATTCTCGATTCAATGTTTGATACATTGCCACGATCTTCGGTTCGATACGTTTTTTTAAATCAGGATTGGTAAAATATATCGGCCTTGACCTATACATTTTTACATGCACGAGGGAGAAAATTGTGTCTGATAATGGCCAGACTGTTGTTAGCCTTGAGTCTGACAGAAACAGTTATGAACTTTAAAATCAGTATTCTCGATTCAATGTTTGATACATTGCCACGATCTTCGGTTCGATACGTTTTTTAAAATCAGGATTGGTAAAATATATCGGCCTTGACCTATACATTTTTACATGCACAAGGGAGAAAATTGTGTCTGATAATGGCCAGACTGTTGTTAGACTTGAGTCTGACAGAAACAGTTATGAACTTTAAAATCAGTTTAAACTACAGAGCCAAGGCATCTTACTGTTCAGCGGTTTGGAAACAGTTTACTTTTAAAATTGTGACTGTGAATCTTTGTAATTAATTTTTTCTCTCCAAAGTTATTATTTGTTTCTTTTATAAAATGTATCGTATTGAATCAAGGCATAAGTATTGCAATATGTATCGTATCGTGAAGGGGGCGTATCATTTTAGCCCTAAAATACATGTAACTAGTTATTTTCATAGCTTGCTTTCACTGGTTCATAGCAAACAGGAAATATCCATGAAGTAAACATGTTGTTGTGCTCTGCAATTTAATGTAAGAAATACTCAAAATTGTGTTAAGAATTTAATAAAAAGTTTGTTGTCATAACATACCAACATGTTTTTCCCATAAAATTTTATAAGTTTGTTGTTGTGGAATATAGCATTGATGCACACTATATATCAAATCACAAATGAACACATTAAATCCGACATAAAAAAATGACATCTGTCGGTGCTATTTAGCCTGTTAGTTTTGTTTCTTATATTTCATTTAAAAATTTCATTACATACATGATATTTTGGGTTCTAATTATGAATCTATGACATTTTAGATTCTAATGCTAGAAAATTCATTGTTGGAAGCAGAAAACGAGCGTGATAAAAATTACAAAGGTACTCGGAATGCCAGGGAGAGACTACTGGAGATGGAGAAGGACAGAAAAGACTTGGCAGATGAATATGTTGTCTTAAAAACAAACTACCTAGCTCTTGTCAGGGAACATGAAAAAGAAGTATGACAGTCTACAATATAGTCTATCAGTACATGTTTATCTAACTGAAGTGAGGTCAAATATTTGATATATATACATATACAGATATGCAATTCTATGCGTAATTGTACACCTGATATATCCAACATGTAATATGTTAACAGGCTAAAAGGAATGATGAACTTAGCATTGAGCTACTGAACTTGGTGAATGCCAAGGCAGCATTAATGAAGCAGATTCACACCTTGGCTGATAATGACCCTGATGTAGGGGACCCTGAGGCTGAGGTCAGCAGGGTCAAAGCTCTTGTCATTAAGAACTCCTCTGGCAAAGTCAAGGTAAGTTTCCCATTCTCTTCTCGTGTGCCAGTTTCGACATACATACATGTGTTTCTTTATCCATCGTTTCTAATGTTCTTCTAAAAGGGAAATAATTCTTACACTTAATTACAATCACAATGCATTGTTAATGTATATTAAAAAGACATAGGTTGATTCATATTAACTGTAATAATGCCCTGTTCACATGGTTATTTTAATTCGCATTAAGTGTAAATTAGTGTGATTAAATCTGAACTGTGTTCACAAGGAGGTTTTAACACACATTACCAATTAGAATTTATGTCGCATCTTTAATGTGCATCTAATTTACTTTGTATAAGCTCTGTGTGAACACAAAGCGAAGCTAATGTGGATTTAATGTAGACATATGCGTAATAGCAAATTTAGGTCACAAGCATCATACCTGTGGTCAGCTATAGATATTTATGTTATTTTTGAACGAAAAACTAAATAAAATGATTTTAATCTCTAAAAAATGTGTACAAACATGTCATTAGATAATGTCAGACATAAGTCTGTGCTCTGCATACATTTTAGAACTTTGAACAATGAATTCTCTCTCTCTCTAGAGAGAGAGAGAAAAAAAAAAAACCCCCCACACACACACATTCATTAGAATATATTTCACACATCAGTTGAATTGGAAATGCATATGAATTTAATGTGCATTAATTTATTTTGCACTATTAATACCACCATGTGTATGCTATCATTTAATGCAAAGTAAAATATTTTAAAGGCACATCCATGTGAACAGGGCATAATTATCACAGAATAAATTTAGATGGATTGTGGACCATTTCAATGTTTCTCTGATATCTGTGGTTCATTTGCAGGCTGATGAGATACTGGGTTCCCAGACAGACAGGTCACAAGTAGAAAACACAGTAAGGTCCTTCTGTATGTGTGAATTTCTTGCTTAAGAAATAAATAACCATTTCAAAAACTTCACTGGGCTATGAAATGGGGCAGCATGTGAACATATCTACTGAGAAGCCCTTCGGTCATTTGATTATGTGACTTCCCCTCCTACTTATACATAGCATATACAAATTTATAGCCATTTGAGATGAACAAGCAATTTTAAGATATAACACTAGCCACTTGCTGTACTCAAAGACCTAGAAGTTATTGTAGGTTATGATTTTCATCGTCATAATTCTGTAAGAGCGTATTTGTCTCTAAATTTGCAATTGAAATGACCATTTTGGACAAAGTAATGGAGGGAGGGGGCAATTGAAGTGTTTAGCATAAAGGAATTTCAAATGTGATGTAGACTCATATATTTCACAACTAGGCTTAGCTAACAGTGTTGCTATGAATTTGTTTTTGTAAAAATAATGAGCTAGCCTTCCTTTCTAAACTAGTGATAGACTTGACATATATTTTTATCTGATCAATGTCCCCTCTTCAAACTGGTGTCAATAGTGTTATGACCTCCAAAGTACTTCATCGGAAGTTATTCTGTTTTGGTATGATTATGTAAGAATACCACAGATGCCTACATATTGTAATTTTAAAAAAAATGTTTCAAATATTTAAGCTGTAATAAATGTTACATTAATCTGAAAGATTTACTCTTATTCTGTATATTCTACAAAGTTTATTGTACAATTGATAGTTATTCAACAATAAGAAACGTTATGAGAGAGACATGGATCGACTCAAGAAAGAGCACGGGGATGACAGGCAAAAACTGGAGGCCAAACTGTAAGTAGCTACTCAAACAAGGCCAATCGACCCCATGACTATATATTACAAGGACTTCAAATTTGTGACTTTTAATTGTTTCAGACTTGCTGTTCAAAAAGAGTTACAGGAATCCCGCAACTTGGCTCGGGAAAGACAGCGTCGTTTGGCTGAACTGAATGCAGTACGTATTAATGGTTGTATTTCATATTGTTCCACCATCAAAAGATGGGCAGGGATTGTTTACATAATGTATGTACACTTACTTCAAAATATACATGATATTTACATTATAGATATCATTTATAGCTTTCATGGTGCTACAACAATGATGTAAGAAAACACATAGTTTGCTTGTGAATAAATAATACTCTATCTATCATAATGGCTAAATATGCATGATAAAAATTCTATGTACATGCATTTTATTCAGATTGTCTGATCGTAAACAGAATCATAGATTTATGTATTGTCACATGTGTGCATGAGACTTGACACATTTATAACTAAAACATGCTTGCTATTGCATATTCTTCGAAGATTCTAATTACAAATGTAAGTCGCATGAAATTTAGCAGGTACCTGTATATGAATACTCTGAATTTAGATACATATTGACATTTCATGGCAAAATGAAATTGGGTATTTACCATTTTTGTCCCTTTAATTATTACCATGGTCTTCTCACTGGAGAAGCCAGAGCAAGAGTGGGTTTCTGACCAAAGAAAATGTTTTATTCCAGGCTTTGATTGTTGCACGAGGAGAGAAGGAGCAGTTAGAACTTCAACTAAACAGGCTCCAGCACAAGGTCAAGGACCTGGGAGAGGACTACAGGGGGAGACTCATCAAATATGTGGAGGATATTTCTGTAAGTCTATTTATATAATAATTGTATAAACATCGCTGTACCAAAAATGTCACGGATGAATTAGAGGAGAAATTTATATAGATCTTCATTTTGTTTTGATATTCTGTAGGAATTTGTGGACAAAAATAATGCTGGACCTGATGGTAGGAATTCTGCTAGGATGAGAGACTATGTAGAAAACATGCACAAGGACATTTCTCGTTCTCACAAAGAGCGGGAGGAGCAATTAAGTATTGCAGCCCAGCAGTATCGAGAGAGCAAGCGTTCTCTGCTGCATAAGTATGAAGAACTGCTCATTCATTACAGGTACCGTACATGTATAAGCCGAAATTGAAAGATACCAACATATTGAGCAACATGTTGTAAATTAAAATTTTCTACTTGAGGAGTCCTAATACACTAAATGAAAAATATTTTTGGTCAGTAAACCTATGTCTGATATGTAATTCACACCATTAAGAAACCTTTCTAGAAAAACATTATTTCAAAACTTGATTTCTCAAAATAAAACTCAATAAGGGCAAGAGTGTGCAACAGGATTTGAATTTAACACACTGGGGAATGAGTGTCATTCATCAAGTGAGTTTTTAAGTGATGAGCATGATATAATTCTGGAATTAGAGGCGACTTACTTTGACTTGTGCCTTTTGATTCCCCAAGTAACACAAGGCTGCAGCAACACTCCTCCAATGCACACGATTCTGGCTGATCCTCTTCAGCTCGGCCTAAGTCATTCCGGCTGCCTTCACCTCGGCGTCAACACTTCTACGCCATATCTGCCTTAGCCAACCCACTTTCCGTTTCCCTTTTGGGTTCCAATCCAGGGCCTGTCTGGTGACGTTTGATGCAGTCTTTCGTAGTGTGTGGCCAATCCATCCCCATTTCTGCTTCTTGATCTCAGTTTTAATTAGGACTTGTTTCATCCTGTCCCACAGTTCATTGGAGATGACTTCCAGCAACCTGATTTTGAAGATGTTTCTGAGACGTCTTTTCACAAATGTCTGTAGTCTGTTGGTGTTGATCTTTGTAACTTTGTAAGTTTCTGAAACATACTTCACATTCGTGTTGAATATCTGGATCTTGTTGTGGACTGAGAGAGCGGTTGATCTCCAGATTTGTCACAAGGTGTTGAAAGCATGTCTTGCTTTGTTGATGTGGCATTTGACATCTTCATCTGTGCCCCCATCTTTGCTGATCACACTGTCCAGATAGACGAACTTGTCAACTTCCTTGATGTCTTCTTGGTGTAGTCGCACTGGAGCCTGCTGTTGTTCACTCTCATGACCTCTGTCTTCCCAATGTTGATTTGGAACCCAGTCTTCACTGCTTCCTCTGCAACATGACACAGCTTCTCTTGTGCATTAAGGGTATATCACTCTAATTGGAAAAGAGGAGGTTTGCTTGCTGTGTGTCAGGCACCACAAAAACATTTTTGTTGAGTAAATTAATTTTTATGAAATAATATATCATTGTAAGCAAAAGCCTAAGTTCTGCATCCTCATTGTTGAGATCCAGTCAGGCATTGTGTGATGAATTCTGTGACTCATTTGATAATTCAAAAATTTAACAGTACATGAAATTGACATTTTAGGAATTTACGACTTCAGTGTGAAGAGAGAGGTTTAGATGATATCGACATGGGACCTGACGAGACTGAGTTAAAACTGTCAGACTCAGAAATCAACTCTTCCAACTTAAGAGAAATTACACGCCTAAAAGGCGAAGTCAACAGACTCAAACAAACTGTAGACAACTATAAAAATAAGGTAAAATTCTACATTCTTTCAATGTACATGTACTAATGGGAACATTGATATGCAACGAGTATGAGAATACATGTATATTTAGAGTCTGCACAATTTTGACCAATAAGCAAATTAATACTCCATCACAAAGCCTCAAATTACAAAGTCTCAAAGAAACAGATATGGAATCACCTAAATTTACCGTAATTTCTTTTTCAGTTTGGTGTGTCGGATGTAGAGGATTTGAGGATGAGGTGATTTTATCAAGTCTTGTCATGAAAAAGTTGTATCTATTTTCATAGAGTTATGTAAACATACTTTATTTAGCACGTACATGTATAATCTTCAATAGAAAACAGGTTTTTGGCATTTTACCCTTGGTTTAGCACTTTTCCATCCAAAGTCCTAAACTGAAATACATGTACTGGTACATGTATTTTGCAAACATTTAGCAATATAATTCTTCTGCTGATGACAATAAAAAGAATACAGTCAAATGTAATATATTTACATTCACTGAATCTTTTATCTAATATTTCTTTGAAATTGACATTGCTTTCATCATACAATGAATGCATGTTTGTTGCAAACTAGTTTGGTCCAGGGTTTTTAGTACCACCTGTTTGTGTAATCATTACCAAATATGGAGCGTCATCAAGGTCAAAGGGTGTGTTGCTGTAACGTATGGGTCAACCATATGCTATTTTAGAACTTAAATCTGGTTTATATTTTTAAAAATACATTAAAATATAAATATAAATAATAAAATGTCTTCCTTTGTCCTTTCATTGCAGAAAAAATTTACATAACCCATGTAATTTTTTCTGCAATGCTTACTACCTTCATCATCTGATGAAACAACAAAGAAAGCATTTTATTGTTTAAATGTTTACAGTTTTAAAAGTATATCATGATAAATTATCCATTTAAATTTTGACAGACCTGGTGAAAAACCAGCTGAGACCTGGGCTGCCCTGCGTAAACAGTTGAGAGAGTACACACTAAATACACAGAGGGACTTAGAGGAGGAAAGAGCCAAACTAATGAGTGAAAATATTGTGTTGAAAGAACAACTGAAAGAAAGTCAGGACTACATTGATCACCATCTTGTTCGGTATGTATTATAATACTTTCAATAAGTTGAAGTTACAATTTGTTATTGAATCCATCTTAATAAACCAGCATTTAATGAACAAGATTGGAAACAGTACAGAATTCTCTGCGACAAGCTTATGTAAGGGTGTTTTTCTAAAGCCATGAGTTGTAGTACTATACTGAAGGTAGTATTAGCCATCATCAAACTACAATATATTTTCTTTTGCATCATATGAAATAAAAAACCAAGCGTGAAAACTGTCCTAGGAGGTAGATAGACAGACCAAGAGCTCTGCGTGTAAAATATTTTCCCAAAATATAGACCAAGTTCAATAACTTGTAATTTTTTCAAACGTGAAAGAAAATTAGAAAATTGTTGGGAATCAAAATACTTGCAATACTCACATCTTTAAGTTGTTTACAAAGGCCTTATCTTGAAAAGTGTGATAAAACTGGATCATGTACCCACTTCATAATAGTTCCACAAAACTAAAATTAAACCTGTCAAAATCTTTGCCACTTTCATATCTTCAGTATGCATACAAACACTGCATAATAAGAAAGTCCTCACTTGAAAAATGTTGGAGGAGTTTGACAGACAAACCACGTACTCTTTATGTGGCATTTCCTCAAAACCGAGTTCAACAACCTGTAATTTTATAAAAAATTGAAAATCCTCATCACATGCACATTTTCAATTCCTATACAAACACTCTATTAAATAAGGTCCTCACTTGAAAACTGGGGGAGAATTTAGACAGACAGTTCATGTACTCTCTGCAATATTTCCTCAAAACTGACCAAGTTCAACGACCTGTAATTTCCCAAAATTTGTAGAAAATCAAAATCCTTGCCACATGCAGATCTTCAATACCCATACAAACATGCTGTAAAATAAAAAGGTCTTCAACTGAAAACTGTGAAAGGACTTAGACAGATAAATCATGTACCTTCCATGTAACATTAAATTTTTCAAATAAAGGGGCAAAACTCCTGCAAGAGGTGGAAATAAATCAAAATTGCAACATGATTTAGAGTGAACTACAAAGTACACAGCAAGTTTCAGCTCGATTTATGACAGAGAAATGAAATTTGAAACAGAAAACCCAGAACAGATGGAAGTGCAGACATCGCTGTCACGTTTGGTCTAAAGATGGCGCATAAAAACTTCCAAAAAGAATTTAATTATTCAAGTACTATTCAAATCTAGAATGCAGAGTTGATCAGCAAAGGAGGTGTTTGGTTAATGTGATCTTCTCCACCATTGAATTTGCTGTAACTATATTTGTTTTCTACATTATAGGTATAAA
>NC_079167.1:5762529-5912529 GCF_947568905.1 Ostrea edulis | reverse complement strand
GGCATGTCTCTCAATGACAGATTCAACCCAAATCAGTGGCTTCACCTACAAACAACAAAAGTCTCAAATTAAGACCATCAAAACAGAGAAATTCATCAAGTTCACATTTTACAAATAAACTGAGGTACATGTAATTCTTTCATTACTTACATGAGTGTTCAATCTGTAAGACATCAGCTCAAATTCTCCATCAGGTGGAATGAAAGAAATAGTTCTGTCATTTTCAAACCTAGATAGTCTGACACACTGGTGAAATTTTACATCTTCAAGTTCCACTGACTTACTCTTACCACCTGTAACAAAGTTACCGAAAACTGATCCTTGAACGCCAATCATTCCAACAATTTTATCAGTGTGAACAATAAAATGAACTGTCACTTTATACCTGTCTGAAGGAATTTTTAATGGACAAAAACTTTGGTTATGCAATTTTCACAAAATCTGTCTGTAATTCAATCCATTTACTGCAGCAATAAACAAGTGTACACATATACAGCACCATAGAAAAACTATGTGCAAGTTTTCAAAATGGTGACAGCTTACTTGTACATCTTGATTAGGAAACGAGCGATAACGCTACGGAAAATAAGTTACCCATTTATTTTTTGACTGAGTTATCTTTATGTAGAAAATGACATAATTCTATATTTATTGTAACTTCCTAAGCAGGATTTTTCCATGGGTCAAAAATCAAGTGAACTGAATGATGAAGTTAAAAATTTAATCGTAACTCTTACAAGCGAGGATCACAAAATTTCGAAAAATTGTTAGATCATTGAATATTAGTTAATCTACCATTAAATCTGTTTGGAAGAAATATTTTCGATGTGAAATGTGGAAAATTTACCATGAGTTGGTAGACCTTAAAAGTTGTTGCACCAGGATGAAAACTGTGTTATGCATGGTCAAAAGCAACAGACACAATACATCAAATGATATTACACTGGATTTAAATGTAGGAAAATGTCCTACAGAAACTGTCCTTAAATGTACCAGAGATTCCTTTATAGATAAAAAAAGATATCAAAGAAAAGTCGTACGGAAACACATGATTATTCGTGAAGTTAATTGGAAAAAGCGATTATCTTGGTGTTTAGGGAAACGTTGACTGACAGTGGAACAATAATGGCAGAATACCATATTTTCTGACAAAAGTCAAGTTGTAATTAGAGATAATCACAGGGTTTATGTCTGGAGAAAAGCAAATGAGGCTTGTCTACCCCAATGCATGTGCCCGCCTCATAAACGTCGGATTGCAGATGTGGTGTGGGGATGCATCACTTATGATGGTGTGGGGACTTTGTGTCTTGCTGATGGCAACATAACTGCTCAAAAGTATATTGAAATACTTGATGCACATTTGTGGCCAGTTATAGTGAGGCACTTTCTCAATAAACCTTACCTATTTCAAGATGACAATGCACCCATGCACAGGGCCAGGATTGCATGTGAATATGAACAAAACAGTAACATTCCTTCTATTACACGTCCAGCACAGTTCTGGACATCAACATAATTTAAAATATTTGGTTGAAAATAAAACGTTCAATTCAAAACACGGCCAGAGACATCACCAACCAAGATGAACTTTTTAACACAATTCTTGACATATGGCAAAACATCGCCCCTGAGTATGTAAAAAACCTACACCTATCAATTCCCCATCAGATTCAGGCTGTAGTAAGATCCAAAGTTCAACTCACAAAATATGAAGGAAAGTAAGTCAGTTTTCCATACTTTTTTATTGCTTGATATTTTGAAGCACATCCTTGTCTACGGCTGTCATTTTGAAAAATCATGAATACTTTTGCTATGGTGCTGTATGTGTACATGATGAATATATCATCCTATTTCTTGATTACTGAAGAAACCTAGGGTACTTACGTCCTGTACTCTCAAACAGCACTTTGTCATTCAAACCAAGTCGCAGCTCAGGCATCCCAGACAAGTACACTCTCATCTTCACAGATCCCACAATTTCACTTCGCAGCACATTACCATTAGCACTGACCTATTAAATTTGACAATTCTTTACAGATTTGTTAACACATTCTTTGTAGTTTTATTTCGAGCAGAATTTGTATCAACTTACTAGTAAGTTTACAGATTCAATGACATCAAGGAACACTTCATTTTTCCTGTATTTGATTTTCTCAGGTCGCCAAGATACAGCATTGGTCACCGCTGGAGGTGGTCGGGGTGCTATCTCCATCTTGTGACCCTCTTGTGTGATAAATCTGAAAGATATGAAAATCATGCTTACCTAGTTCATTCCAACAAGCACTCTAGGTTCTAAAACATGAGACCTCCTGGGCAACAACCCTCAACTTGCTCATAAAGAGATGGGACTCATTTATAGTTTGGAACAATAACGGGGTCATAGTGGCTAAACAATAAACCAAAACCTTCACTGAACAACTATGTACCCTACATGTCTCAGGATCCTGCAATATTATCTAAAGAAACTAATCATCTAATTTGGAATCTAAATTCTTGCAATTCCCATAGGTATTCTTTGGGTCTCTACTTTTGGCCCATTCAGCCCTAGGGAGTCATCATTTATACAAATCACTATACTTAACATTGATGTTTGCATATCATTTTGTCAATACGGGACTTCGTAACTAGAATATTTTTTAACTCTTCAGAAAAAGGAGTTACGAAAATTATGTGTCACTTGGGCAACTCTTGTGTACAAATTAGTGATGGCTAAAGACAACTTATTTCTGATAAAAAAATATCTGCCTCATGGTGGCGACTCGTGTGACTATGGCATGGTCTATTACCCGTAAAATTGATGACGAAAATCAACACAAGGGAAAATTAAAACGGGTAAGTAACACCTTTATCAACAACAAATTGTCACATAACTTATATCAACATTTGAAGGATTTTCTCAGAAACAAATCTATACATAAATGGTAGTTCTGTGTGCGATAAAGCAGAGAACATTGCCTCAATTTTTTGTTTTCAGTCAAAAACTTTCCGACCACCAAAAAACCGTGTCAATGTTCCCTGCTAAAATGAATTGTTGCATATTCATGCAGTATGATATTGTGCAGTGACATAGAAAGTAATTAAAACATAACCTTTAAACAAAGTTACATGTAACAGGTTGCCATGTTACATTAGAGTTTATTGTAAAATATCAGTCACTGAGGTATGTCTCATAGGAAAAGTAAATTGTTTACAAAAAGACTATACACAGTTCTAACTCATTTAACACCAAAGGACAAATCTGATAATGGTAATGTTAAATTTCACAGCCCACCAAAAAACCCAAAATGGTTAAATTTTGAAAACAATGAAATAAAAGGTATACTTGATTTTTAAGAGTGTTTAGTTACAAGAAAATTGTCATTCGACTGACAATATAAATTTTCCAATTTCGGTTGTAAATTTCCCAATCCAAAGAGCCCGGGAACCATTCCCAAAGTGCTGTGGAAAATCCCTTCTACTCTACATTGGGATGTTGCATGTCAAGTTGACGAAACATTTTGCAGTATAGTTGTGCTTACTCTTGGAGAATTTTACTGTCAGTCGTCTGAGGAAATCCAAAGTCCATCACTTCGTCCAGTAACTCGTAGATCAGTACAAAGTTATCTCTGATGCTCTCTTCCTCTAACTCTTTGAAGTACTCAATAAATACCTGTTGATGAAAAAAAAAATTTCCACTTATATATGAATCAAAAAACTCCCAAGAAATGATAAGAATGTGAATATTCAGTTTAATTTTTATAGAACTTTGATTATAACAATAAATGAGCCGGGCATCTTGAAAATAGACATATACTATCAGATCTTCAGGTTTTCATCAAATTCGTTCAATGGTCTTTTATGCATTTTACTACTTAAAATATATATCAAAATATATTTCAAAACATTTTTAAAAGAACTCTCCAACCCAACCTCGCCCCCCCCCCCCCCCCCCCCCCAAAAACACATAGTGCCCACTATGCATGCTCGAAAGATACCTGTACAAGTTTATGAAGAAAGGAGAAGACCATGGTAACATTAGCATTCTTTTTAGATGTAGCAACCAAGTACAGGCTGTTGTACTTGATGAAAATGAAGGTGGTGTTGCCATGCTGAATAATTGGAGATGTGTTCATATCTTCTTCTCTTTCCATCAGAAGTGTCATAAACTTGTCAATGACTGACATGTCTATGTCTCCTCGATAATTGCGGGAAATCAGCACCTACAAATATTTATCATAAAAAATAGCATATCAGCACCTACAAGTATATATTAAGGAATGAAGGTAATAACAAACATATTGGATTATACATGTGAAATGTTTTGGAGTAGTTTACACTTCATAATCATGAAGTTGTTTTAAAAGACAGTTGATAAAGGCCAAAGACATGAATTAGCATTCAGACATATTTGATTTTTGATATTCATATGAAACAAATAATTTACAGTATTTTCCCTTTTCAATCATAACTTGTGTGTAAGCATTCTGTTATGTTTGTAGGGCATACCCATGCATGATCGGATTTTCAGCATGCAGCATCTGTTTATATTTTGTATGAATTATCTTTAATATCCTTCTGTAGGCACACTCTGTTTCAATTTATACGCATCAATAGAACACATGTAATACTAAAAGCACCTCCTACACAGAAGAACTCTAGCTATCTCAAAACCTGCATATCAACATAGGCCTTGTGTTAATTGTTTTGTTGTATGTCACTGTGATATTTGACAATGATTTGATTGATTGATTTTGTGTTGTTTAACGTCCCACTCGAGATTTTTTCACTCTTAAGGAGACGTCATCATTGCCAGTGAAGGGCTGCAAAATTTAGGCCTATGCTCGGCGTTTATGGCCATTAAGCAGGGAGGGATCTTTATTGTGCCACACCTGCTGTGACACGGGACCTCAGTTTTTGCGGTCTCATCCGAAGGACCACCCCATTTAGTCGCCTCTTACGACAGGCAAGAGGTACTGAGGAACTATTCTAACCCGAATCCCCACGGGATTATTTGACAATGAAATAGAGAGACCTATGTTGTCTAAGGTGGAGGAGCACATGTTGAAAATTTTATCCCTCTGACCAAATGAAAAAGGGATTTAATGATTACTGACAATATTAATCATGTAATTACATATGTGTATCTAATAGCTGTTTTTGATATACTTAAGACATATACCATTTCAGATGTTAAACTTTATTTTACAGAGTTTGGTGTGCAAGAAGTTATATCACAATCACATTTGTTTCCAAAAAGTAACAGAGTTAAGGTAGTGATGGCGTTATCAACCACAGTGAAAAGTAACAGAGTTAAGGTAGTGATGGCGTTATCAACCACAGTGAAAAGTAACAGAGTTAAGGTAGTGATGGCGTTATCAACCACAGTGAAAAATGTTTTTTTCAGGAATATATACAAACCTTGCCCTTTGAATCAAGTAAATAAACAGCTGACGCCGACATGGCTGAATTGATTGTACTTCAACAAGCCTACAAATATACAAACACTTTAACATTCAAAACCAGAAAAGAGGTGGTAACTATCTCTCTGGATTTCTTGAACAGGTTCTGCACAATGGCTTCATTTAGCTATAGCTTCATCCAGCTATAAAAAATAGCTTGATCTATTCTTCTTCTTCCTTGTGAAATGCAGGGCCCACTTTTAGGCAGCACTGTGTACGACATATTCTACTAATCTAACAAATTACAATCAAACAAAAGTCTCATCAATAAATTTGACTTAGTATCTGCAATCACTTATCTGTTCAACAATCCCAATAGAACAGTAGTGAAACACGAGGCATGATTAATACTCTACTTAATCTGTTCGTGATCCGTAAAAATCAGTTTAACATTTTGACTATAATTGGTTTCAATTGTCATGCATCTAGAGTGTTACAGTTTGTACATAGGGCTCGAAATTAACATATGCCCGTCAGTCTGTGACTGGTTAAAAGTCTGGCGGACTGACTGACATTTGTTTTAGTTAGTCCGATGGGACTGGTTAATTTTCTAAAGCATCATTTTGGAAATTATACTTATGAAATTTTATACACACATTTGGCATGCTTCGATATGTAGATATCAGACGAATTTGATTTGTAAATATAAATCCCACATTTAAGTGTTACAATATTGTCTAAGGCATATTGAGTTAAATTTCATTTTAATACATGTAACATTAACGAAATATGTTTAATTATTTCTGGAAAACTCTGTTGGACAGGTAAATTTTTCTGTGGACTGGTTGAAATTATACCCTATCAGTCTGGCTGGACTGGTGACACAAAAAGTTAGCTTCAAGCCCTGGTACACAATATATAATGGCTGAATATGACCCCCAGAGCTCCAGATAAGGTGTGTATGAACGTAAATACTCATCAAATTTGACCAAATACACATTAAAGTTAGAAATCAGGTGTATAATTATGCATCAGCAAATGTGAATACGTTTTACACTCACAAAATAATGCATACTTGTGATATAATAATAATATGGTTTACGGTGTGACAGTTGAGTCGAGCGAAGACCCTAAACATCTTGTAACAACAACTTCAGGCATTTAATCCGCCTATTCATTTAACGTGGTAATTATAACGCAATCAATGTAAACAGTGCATTGTGACATCATATCAGCTGCGATGTTTTTGCTTTACCTTTCAAACCAAGCAATAACAAAATATACGAAAGTAGAAGAAAGCTTGTCTGGAATTCAAAAACGTTTTTGGTACTTTCCAAATTTATTAATTTCATCTACAGGGTTCTCATTGAAGTATACCGCAGCGATGGTGACATTTTGCCAGAAGCATTTTGGGTAATACCCATCATTTTTCAGCTGATGAAGAGCAAATCATGTGAATCACATGCATGGGTAATCATTGGAGCGAGCTTGTCGTATCGCTTCGCTCACTATAAGTACGAATTCGAATTATCTATTCATATGAATTGAGGTTAGCTCAGCATTTGATCTTGCAATAAATAATCACTATGAAAAACATTTAGATGACAATAAAAAAAATTGAAAGATGGCTTAGAGACTTCAGAGGAAAGATTTAATTCAAAACAAATCTTTCTTTCTTAAAGAGGTAGAATGCGGTTGAAAGCATAGAAAAACGTGTATTGTTGATTGTAGACTATCTTATCTCAAGGGTGATTAATGCTAAAAACATGGCGCAGAAAATGTCACAGAAAAATCAAATACTATTCTTCTGTAACTTATAGTGAGCGGAGCACTGGCTTGTACTGCAAGCTCTAATGACTAAAGTGCGCAATCTGAGCTAAATCTAAGGCTTTAACAAGAATTTTTTTTTTTACGCCTATCCCAGAAGTCCCTTGTCAAAAATCGCTGAGATCTCACAAAGTCACATCTTGGACTATGATTATGAACTTACGTGGATTATCATCCTAATTTTGTGGTCTCCTAGCTCGAAAATTCAGAGAACCATTAGATGTAATGTTAAACAAAGTGCAATGTTTATGAAAGGCAGAACAAGATTATGTGTGACGTCATGTGTACGTTTTGATGTACATCATAAGAAGAACCACAGTGGCGGATCTAAATACTTGTTATTTCCATTTGTAAAGTCATGCTACCGGGATAATATGCGTAAACATTCGGCTTACGTAATACAGCATCGAATACAAATTGTGTATAATCGACTGCAAACCACAAATCTGATTAAAATACTAGTCTCAAAAGGAACTGAATATTTTAACAAGAATAAAAGAGACTAACTTGTTAAACTATATGAGGGAGCACATGTTCTGAATTCAAACTATTTTTAAAAAATTACCAAAAAAAATATTTATGGAATTCGGCCAGATTGAGGACATTTTTTTAAATCTTTGTTTTGTTTGCGTCTAAAAATAAGAACTGCTTAAATCTATTTCCTTGACATGTCCCGTAATGCAAACCACAATGACCCCCCCCAAAATGATAACCAACTATGATGCTTGTTATTAACTATTCAATAATTATATGTGAATGCTGAAATATTTCATCATTGTGTTACAACTAATATTATATACAATGTTATAAATATTAACCAGTGAATGCCGATTCCATTGTTGGCAATATGTATCGCGATATTTTTTTGTAAATACTGGTTCGGGTTCAATATTCTGTAAATTCCTTAGATAAGTTACCTGCCCGATTTAAAGTTAAAAAATGGCAGCAAATTAAACGGATCGTGAATGCCCGAATGAAAGAGCATCAGCTCCAATAGTATGTATCACTTCAAACTAAAGAAAGAAAACGAAATAGTTGTAACAGATATAGCTGTATAAAAAGGTGAAGATAAAGAATAGTGATCAATCTCTGAACTCCTAAAAGGAATACAGAATAGAGAGTTGGGCTAAAACGGACATGTATGTGATTATTGTGACAAAAATGGTGGCACTACAAGCCAGTCACATGCCGAGGCACCAATGTTAGCATCAATTCGAGCAAAAATAAACGGGATTGTGTCAGGTTGTATTGACTTCTACTTCCCCTCCCCTGAGTCCTGTTTCACTTTCCGCAATGATTAGTGGTGGATTTGAATTTAAATATCCTAGCAAGAGCCCAAGAGCTTCAGCAATAACTGAACAAATAGCTTAAAAATCTATTAACTTGAACCATTTCTTGATTCAGCTATTCATTTGTCAATGTTTATTAATAGTATTTCAAGTAGAATGAAAGAATTATCTGAAGATAACTGTTTTTCTTTTATTTCATAAAGATTGTTATAATATTGTCATATATTGCAATACAAAATTTAATATTGCAATATATCGCAATACGATTTTCGGGTCGCAATACCAGGACTACTTATATTGAAATGTGTTTGAAATGTCCAAAGGCAGTGCTGTTCACACAGTTTTACAAACTTCAAAGGTTTGCAACAAGACTTTTATCAATCATTTTAGAAATATGGAAAGTAGAGGTAGTCGAGAGAATACAGTTCAGAACATTTCGTGCGTCAAAGATTAAGCACGTCACATTGAAGGTAAAAGAAATTAAATGTATCAGGGTTTGAAATTAACATTTGCGACTAAATTTCCGAGTGGGCGAATTAAAATTACTGTTCAAGTTGCCCACATGGCATTTCGGGTTTTTTTCTTTAGAAAAAGTTCGTGATCTACAAACCGCTTCATAATTAACTTTTAGAAGCACTTCTCTGCAAAACGTCTAAGTGCTTCTGAATCACCGACAATGTGGCGATTTATAAATGGGGTTAGTGAACCCAAGAAACAAAAAAATACAGACAGAAAAAGAGTATCACGGTGATGACGGTAAGACAAAAAGACAACAGAAGTTCTTGGAATCATGGAAGACCAACCGACCGTGGCTAGAAAACGTGGAAGTGGGTATGACTCATTCGTATTGTAAGTTAATACGCGATACCTCTTCTTTGGGAAAAAGGCTAGGAAACATACTCATTGCATGCATGGGGCGTGTGGTGTAGTTGTGTCGTGGTCGGTTGGTCTTCCATGATTTCAAGAACTTCCTTTTTCTTTTCACCGTGATACTCTTTTCTGTAATGCCATCAAATGCCACAGGGTTCCGTTTGTTTGTTACCGGTTGCACATCGTTCATATTAAACAGCATAACAATACATGAAAATACACTATGGCTTTTCAAATAAAAAGTATTTTAATTTGTGGGCGACTAAATTTTGATTTGGGCCCCTAGAATGGCAAGGTTCAGTAGCCCACATGGCTACCAAAGGTTGCAAATTAGTTTCAAACCCTGTGTATATATAGTCAGTATAAAAATATTTCAATCACATTCATGCATAATATGTTTTAATGATTTAATATAAAACCCTGGGAGAAAACTATAATGCACTGTACTGAGTATTTGGCAAATAGATATTGTTTAAATTGAGCCTGATCAAAGCATGAACATTACAAAATATGTATATACACGTGGCTGCGCTCCCTCAAATGGAAGCACTGTCAACATTGTATCTGAGTATAATTATATTAAGTAATCGAATTGTATATTGGTGACAAAACAGCGAAGATAATCAATGAATTAACAAAATACTCTAGTTTAGACTCTGAAAAGCAAATTATTCATTGATTTGAAAATCAGGGGGTAAATACTCTTTGTGGTAAAAAGTTAACTGGAGCTCCAGGTACCCAATAGCTGAAAATAGCTTAATAAAGCTTTTCAGCTTTTTTAAACTGAAAGGTAAAATCAAAATGACATCGTACCGACTTGTTGAAAAGATACTGAGAAAATTCGAATTACAATATTTTAACCTACAACATTTTGAGTTCGTCTCATTTATATGTGTATTAAGACAATTGGAGTTAAAATAATTAGAATTTCTTACCAAATGAAAAATCTTAACACAAAAGGTTGTGCTAATACAAAATTTTCATTGAAAATAAATTATGCCGGAAGTTCCACCTGTCATCTTCCTTTCTTCGGTTCTAGATAAGGCGCTCGAAAAATATTCGTAGAATTGAAAGATTTTAAAAAATTCTTGTTTCCGACTCTCCGTGTGAATTTAGTGGAACCTTAAAAAATCTTTCGATACGCAAGAGCTTGTTCTTTGTATGGTCAGTTTTTAAATCGAGGCAGGCTACTGACAAACAAGTTGATGGTGCAGGGGTTTCAACAGTCTCGTTTAAAGTCAGCATTTCGCAAATTCTATGGTCGTTATAATATAACGATCTAGTTTGCCAATACAACCTATCATTGGGTCAAATGCTGTCTGACGTGTTTCATGAATACTGATTGTTAGGCCGTTCTTGGCACACTGATTTTGACTACGGATAACTCCGTTTACCTGATTAAGATATAGGGCTCACGGCGGGTGTGACCGGTGTACAGGGGATGTATACTCCTCCTATGCACCTGATCACACCTCTGGTGTGGCCAGGGGTCCGTGTTTGTCCAACTATCTATTTTGTATTGCTTGTGAGAGTTATGAGATTGATCACTGTTCGTTATCTTCATCTTTCATTATTACGGCGATTCCCTACGCTACTGAAGAAGCCACCATCACCCACAACTTCTCAGTTTCTTCCTTTCGTGTTCCTTTCTTTGACAAACACCTTATACACTACTTTGCATGATAATTCAATTAATTGTTCACAAATCAGTTCAGCAAGGAAACACTTATTTGACAACTATTGCGTTGTAATATTTGAAAGTATTAGCTTTTAAAGGGGCAGTTCGGCCGATGCAACTATTTAGTGAAACTATATGGCAATCCCTTTTACTATCTATTCGTAAAATAAGATATCTCTTTAAATAAGAGAGATATCTTTTTACACTAGAGGGATATCTCTATTGATTGTGGAGATATCTCTGAAAGTTAAAGAGATATCTTTTTACGCTAGGGAGATATCTCTTTAACCAAGATATATCTCTTTAAACAAAAGATACCTCTTTAGCTAAAAAGATGTCTCTTTAAACAAAAGAGATATCTCTTTACGCTAGGGATCAGATATTTCTTTCTCTTTGATAGATATCTCTCTAGCGTAAAGAGATATCCCTCTATCAATGTAAAAAGGGATATCTCTTTAAGTTAGAGAGATATCTCATTCAATTTTCAAAAAGAGGTGTTTTTTTAACTTAAAATCTCTTTAAATCCCCCCGGTGATCATAATAACTTTTCCCTGTTGCATCGCCATTAATATGATGTAACCCTATTTTTTAACCAATCAAAATACTTCTAGTGTAAAAATGGCGAAAAAGGTTAAAGAGGTGGCTGGGGTCACATTTTCAAGTTACCGAGAGGTTAAATATATTCAGTTTAGCTCACATATTTTATCAATTTATTATCTTTGTTTTTTGTGACCTGTATACACTTCACATGCAGTAAACAAAAAATCTTTCCCCGGGATTGCAACCATCATGCTAAGTAGTCTCGTTCAACCAGACACTCGGCTGTCTCCGCAAATCTCCGACGAGCAGAGCGTCTGGTTGCACCCGAGCAATCGTAACTACTTCGACATTTCCGTGAACGAAAAAGGCCGATCGTGTTCCGATTGGTTGCACTACATGCTAAGATTTGCTTTGGCGAGCTTTCGGTTTAGGGAAAATCCCTTTATTGAAACTAATAAGAAATATTGGAAAAAAATATCTCTTTCTCTTGAGATATATCTCTTTTTCAACGATTAAAGAGATATCTCGTAAAAAGATATACTTTGAGAGGTATCTCTCTAGGAATTCTTAGAGATATATCTCTTAAAGTGAAAGAGATATCTCTCAAAGTGAAAGAGATATCTCTTTAAGTGAAAGAGATATCTCTCTAATTGAAAGAGATATCTCTTTAATTGAAATAGATATATCTTAAAATATGAGACATATCTCTCAAAGTGAAAGAGATATTTATGGCAAGCCCTTTTACTATTTATTCGGAAAATAAGATATCTCTTTAAATCAAAGAGATATCTTTTATTTTAAAGAGATATCTCTTTAAAATGAGAGCTATCGCTTAATCTTAAGAGATATCTCTCCAAATAAGAGATATCTCTTTCACTTAGAGAGATATCTCTTTCCCTTAGAGAGATATGTCTTTCATTTAGAGAGATATCTCTTTTACTTTTAGAGATATATCTTACACTTAAAGAGATATCTCTTTTACTGTAAGAGATATCTCTTACACTTAGAGAGATATCTTTTCACTTTAAGAGATATCTCTTTCACTTAGAGAGATATCTCTTATACTTTAAGAGATATCTCTTTCACTTAAAGAGATATCTCTTTCACTTAAAGAGATATCTCTTTCACTTAAAGAGATATCTCTTTCACTTAAAGAGATATCTCTCTAAGAATTCCTAGAGAGATATTTCTTAAGGTATAAGAGATATATCTTTAATCATTGAAAAAGAGATATCTCTCAAAGAGAAAGAGATATCTCTTTCCAATATTTTTATTAGTTTGAATACTTGCTAAAACGCGGAACGGAAAATGGAACGGAAGACGGAACGGAACGGAAAACGGAAAATATATTATGCAATAATGTTATGAGAAGGTCAACATTTTGCAAAATCAAAAGGCTTATTATGAACAAGGGATGCAGAAATTACAGAGAGAACAGAAAGTCATCCTCAGAATCCACCATTTCATATTGATACCTCATACTTATGGAGCATACTATTGCATTATTATGTATTTTTAAATGGTGTGTTTTGTGGATGAATGTACCAATAGGCGCTTGCTTAATAATATGCATAGTAAGTTTTAATAAAAAATATCAAGCAAGCGCCTATTGGCACCATCTTTTTCCCCCGGCTTTGTCATCCCTCCCCCCAGATTTTGACAGTCTGTTGTTTCACAAATGAATAAAAAATGAATAAGATAACATACTGAAAAAGACTTGAATTATAATTGAACCCCTTTCAAATTCTATTACTTTATTCTGGCTGGTATCGTAAGATAAAATTTTATGAGCCCATCCAATGAATAAAAGGTACCTACAACCCCCCAAACCCCAACCCCGAAAACAACATTGTAAAAGATAAAATAATTTTTTGAACAATTTCCCCCAAACATAGCCTTTTTAAATCGAACGTGCTTTTAATCGAACTACATATGTTTAAGATAACTGAATTTGAATTTGAATTTAGTTCTACACCTGGTACAATATACATTTATGTATCACATCAAATTTTAAAGCGAATGAGTCCGGTGAAGAAAAATGTTTTGCCTCATTTGGGATGAATCTATGTGAAACTTCGTACATTTACCGATATCCTGCGGATTAGTGTTGAAACTGAAGAGATACAGCGGGAAAGAAAGATTGAAACAAAACCTATGTTAACTAGGGTGAAGTTTACGACCAATAGTAAGAGGTATTAACAGATTTATTTCATAATATATGAAATAGCAAAAGCTAACACGGAATTCTATACAAGAATTTAGTTTAAAAATTAACTACCAGAAGTTCTCCCTATTTAGGATTGGAGTGTTGCGGTTACTAAGTCTTCTGTTAGTTAAAAAATAATAAATCAAACACACGGTGTTTAACTTGTTGACTAAATAAGATCATGAATTATTATTTATTGTTTTATACATACCACACTTCCTGTTGTACGTACACACATACACGGTATTATGTGTAAATACATGTACATGTGCGTTAATGACGTTTTACCACGGGGGGGGGGGGGGGGGGGGGGTCTAAACCACGTGTGTTCTTTTTATTCTTTACCCATAGGTGTCGCTGCTCGCCAACACCTCTGTCAATACCGAAATTTCAAAATTCTTGTAAAATGCCTTGTAAATTCTTATACTAACGTTTTACTAAATTCGCTAACTCAATTTATGATGCAAAATTTTAAGATAAAGTTGTTTTATTGCTTGTAAACAATTCCCAAATTCTTGATTATAATCAAAATGAATCACACCCCCCTCCCGATTTTTACCGCTATCTTATCTACATTAATCATTCGAATTTTTAAATTCCGTTCCGCGTTTTAACAATACTCTGATGGCTGCAATCCCGTGGAAAAATTTTGCTTTTACCGCATGTGAAATGTATACATGTACAGGTAACAAAAAACAAAGACAATAAATTGATGAAATATACAAGCTAGACTAGATTTCCCCTCTCGGCAAAGGTTAAAGAGATATCTCTTTTTGAAAATTTAAAGAAATATCTCTCTAACTTAAAGAGATATCACTTTTTACATCGATAGAGAGATATCTCTTTACGCTAGAGAGATATCTCTTTCTCTCTGAGAGATATCTCTCTAGCTATGAGAGATATATCTAGCTATGAGAGATATCTCTCTAGCTTTGAGAGATATCTCTCAAAGAGAAAGAGATATCTCCCAAGCGTAAAGAGATATCTCATTTGCTTAAAGAGATATCTCTTTAATCAAAAGAGATATCTCCCTAGCGTAAAGATATCTCTCTAACTTACAGAGATATCTCTTTAACCAATAAAGATATCTCTCTTATTTAAAGAGATATCTTATTTTATGAATAAATAGTAAAAGGGCTTGCCATAGATATTTCTCCAAGTGAAAGAGATATCTCTTTTTTTAAAGAGATATCTCTTTAAGTTATGTTTAATAAATGAAATTGGAATATGTTATTTATATTATGATATTTATATCCAAGGGTCCGTCTTTGCCCAACTCTCTATTTTTAACCGAGTTGCAACGAAGTTGAACTCGGCTATTGGTTTGGTGATGCGGGCGGGCGGGCGGTTGGGCGTCAACAATTGGTTTCCGGATGATAACTCGAAAAGTTTACGATCTAATCAAATGAAACTTTGATATATTGTTGGGTACCAGGTAAGGAAGACCCCTATTGATTTTGGAGAAAAATGGTCAAAGGTCAAGGTCACAGTGACCGAAAATAGAATGAAAATTTCAGGAAAATTTGGTTTCCGGATGATAACTCCGAAAGTTTAATTCCAAATCAAATGAAACTTTGATATATTGTTGGGTACCAGATAAGGAAGACCCCTATTGATTTTGGAGGAAAAAGGTCAAAGGTCAAGGTCACAGTGACCGAATATAGAATGAAAATTTCAGAAAAATTTGGTTTCCGGATGATAACTTCGAAAGTTCAAATCCGATTCGAATGAAACTTTGATATATTGTTGGGTACCAGGTAAGGAAGACCCCTATTGATTTTGGAGAAAAAAGGTCAAACGTCAAGGTCACATTGACCGAATATAAAATGAAAATTTCAGAAATATTTGGTTTCCGGATGATAACTCAGAAAGTTTAAATCCGAATCAAATGATACTTGAAGATAATGTTATGTACCAGGTAAGGGAGACCCTAGTTGCAATAATGTAGCCCTCTCTGATTTTTTTTTTTTTAGGGAGAGGGCTACAACTCCTTAGGATCTCCGTAATGGTGTAAATGCGGGAGTGATTCACTCCCTCAACATTTGCGCTCATTCTAAACATTTCCTGACTTTCTTTACGTAAATAAAATGATATTCTATGTTTCTTAGTCAATATATAAATTTACAACCTGCAACTTAAGATTTGTGAGGCTCTATTCTACCGTTTTCAACAATTTCGATAAATTCCAATTTCTCGATTCATATTTGTGCGCCATGTTTGATGTACTGAAGTTTCAACTTCCGATTGTCAAGTCATTTGCATATGCCATATAAGGTAGTATTTACATCAATGGACAGGTATGGAGGCGAAAGCTATTTCGTCGGTATTGAAAAGGTTTGAATTTAATATCAAGTTAAAAACCGAACAGCAGAGTGTAAATTCTTTCTGCAACAGTATGATTTTCCTTTCTTTGTCGAAGTGGCTCGAGTAACTACATTTTCGCGCTGATTGTCATTGTTTAGGTTTTTCATTAGATCCACCTACGAGATCTCGCGATAACAAGCATGGCGGAGCAGACGAAGAATTTTGCATGCTGTGCAGTATATTTAATGAAAAACACCTTTATTAGACATGCCCGAGCACAAAGTTGGTACTCCTTTTGGTGTAAACAACATTTGGGACTAATACACAGAGTTTATTATCGGTTATTCATAAAATTATTTTGCACCATTACGGAGATCCTATGGAATTGTAGCCCTATCCCGAATACGTCAGAATAAAAAAAAATTGGATAGGGCTACATTCTTGCAGCTAGGGAGACCCCTATTGACTTTGGAGAAAATAGGTCAAAGGTCAAGGTCACAGTGATCGAAAATAGATTTAAAATTCCAAAAGGATTTTGGTTTCCGGAGGATAACTCGAAATTTTTTAATTTGAATCAAATGAAACTTGGATATATTGTTGGATACCAGCAAAGCAAGGCCCCTATTGATTTGGGAGAACAAAGGTCAACAGTGACCGAATATAGATTAAAAACTTCAGACAAATATGGTTTCTGGACAGTAAATCGAAAAGTTTAAAACTGAAATTAGTTCTTCATAATTATAGATATACCACGTCATTCCTGGCTTTACAATGTATCCCATGCAACTCGGCTCATGCCCCCCCTGGGTGCATATACTGATTTTTTGTACCTTACGGGAGTTATGAGATTGATCGCTTATCTTCACCTTTCATTTAACAGTCATAGTATTATTCATGTACTGGTATATTAGTAAACTGCTACCACTACATTTACAAGTTTTAAGTTTTAAGAATTATGGATCATAAATAAGCATTTTATATCTAAACGTACGTGTACATTATTTTGTATGAAAGAGTCTTTGTTATATGATGTAAAAATTATCATTAACCTGTTAATAATATGATACAAAGATACGCACCTGTTCCTTGCTCGTGTTTGTGTACCTTTTTCTGTTTTTCATAATGCTGCAGCACTTAGTAAAAAAAATTGTACATTCGCAGAAACACAAATGTCACGAAACATAAATCCCAATTTAAAATCGTATCTTCGAGCTGATATTGAATTTAAAGTTTTGTTGATGAGGGGTTTGGACTTCCGATTGAATCAGATGTTTGAGCAGCTGGGGTTAAATGTAATCTCGGTTGAGATTCGGCTCGCTTGAATATTTGGACTGACGCCTTCACCGAATCTCGGAGCAGTCATTCATAATTCATGTCTGGAAATTTACTTTCAGCTTCGGCCAGTTCTAGCAATTAAAGTCCAAATATTCAGCCGAGCCGAATCTCAACCGAGATTAGGGTTAAATGATCCGACCCCAAATTGGAATCATAGTCAAACAAAGACAGTTTTGAAATTTAGACGAACTAGAGTTGAAAGTTACAAGTTCAAGTTCCCCATTTTGACAAACTAAGAAACAATGGTTACTTACTGGTACGCACTGAATTTCAAGGGAAAATCATGAATTTGAACTAGAGACTACCAAAACCTAGAGATCAAATTAAGAACGAGAAAAATAATTTCAGAAGTCATAGTTGAGAGATAATAAGTCATAATAACGGGATAAAAAGTCATAATAACGACATAAAAATTCGTTATTACAGCTAATTAAGAAAGTCGTAATATAACGAGATAAAAAGTTGTAATTAAATACGAAAGAAGTCATATTAATAACGAAATTGTTATTTGTAAACAAATATGATGTAAATGGGAAGAATTATGCCTTAACAGAGAGAAACAGGACACTTAAACTCCTATGCAACCCAAATTTGTGTCATTTTCATTCAAACTTGTGATCTGAACATTACAACGTGTCAGAGGGTTCTGTTGGATCCACTCATAAACTGTGACACGCTTACATTTATGAAGAAGTCCGTAGTGGATCTCCATACGTAAATAAAGGTAAACGTTTAGAGCGAAAGTAATTTAAAACCTAAATCATGTCGTAACATTAGTTGTCTCTCCTTCCATTACCATCAGGACATATTAATGCTGTTAGCTGGTGATTTTGAATAGGTATAACTGTTTAAGGTGAGTCCGTGAAGCTTAGTAGGTCAATATGTTGTACAAATAATCACGATCCTCGAGGTATCCTTGTTTTATCGCGTACAGCGCGACACAGGATTTGTGTAATGTAAAACTTATACGGTACCAATTTTGATGCACCAGATGCGCATTTCGACAAATAATGTCTCTTCAGTGATGCTCAACCGAAATGTTTGAAATCCGAAATAACTATGAAGTTTTAGATCTAAATATAGCCAAAAACAGCGTGCCAAACAAGTGGAGCCAAATTCGTCCAAGGATAAGAGCTATGTATGCATGAGGGAGATAATCCTTAATTTTGAAATGAATGTGTATACATATGTTTAGGTTTTGTATTACTTTTACCAACTTCATTTTTCAAAAGAGGTAAACATATGAAGGTAATCATTTAGTTTATTTAACAATAATGGGGGAAAAAAACCTGTTCAATTTAAGTTGTTACATTTGCGTCCATTAATTAAAAAAAATGGTCGAGTATGATTAGGATAGATAACAGATTTCAATTTGAAGAATTTAGTTCCTGGAGATTTAAAAAAAGAAAGTTCTATGACAGCCCACTCGGATACAATACGAATGTTGACCGAGAACGTAGAGACTATTTAATATCGATTGAGATTCGGCTCGGCTGAATAATTGGACTGACACCGAATATCTGAGCAGTCCTTCATAATTCATGTCTGGAAAGTTACTATCAGCTTCGGCCGGTTCTAGCAATTAATGTGCACTTAGGTGACACTGCTGTTCGCATCAGAATGTTAGCTGACTATTAAACCGAATCTGTATCACTATTAACGCTGCATTACTTACCGTCTAAGTATGTAAATTCCATAAAATATAATATCGCTGAATTTTCCGTTCAAATGATGACTTTCATGGCGCAATATTTGATCTCCCTAAATTGAAGAATTTCTAAAGTTTTTTTTTTTTTTTTTTTAAATTAGCGATATAGGTATGTGGAGATACTGTGTATCAGTAACTTGATAAAGCAGACTATAGGAACTCTTCAATTTCATGAGATAAAATATTGTGCCATGGCAAGTCAACATTTGAATGGAAAATTTAGTGACTGTTTTCATTTTGGGATTTTCATACCTAGACGGTAAGCAATGCAAAGTTAATAGTGATATAGAGTTAGTTTAACAGTCAAATCATTTATTTGAAGCGAACAGCAGTGTCACCTTTAGAAGTGCTGAGCTGAAAGTAAATTTCCAGACATGAATTGGGAAGGACTTGATTCTCCAAGATTCGGCGAAGGCATCATTACAAATAATTGGTATTCAACCAAGCCGAATCTCAGCTGAGATTAACGAAAACCCTCAACAAGACTTCCTAAAACTGGCATCTCTTATTTGTTCAGGAATTACCGCATGTGTTACAAACTTAGAAAACACCCCACCACACCCCCAAAAGGCCTGGATCCATCAACCATGATTTTCGCTATTTCCAATTTTTGGGGGAAATTTTTATTGAAACCTAGGCTAAGCCTATTCAGCTAAGAAATTCACCGACACCCACTAACCGAACATAAAACCAGCAGGGTTTGAATTCACGCATACAGCTTCGTTAACATTGTTGTGAGTGAATTCATTGGAATTCCTTAGAAGTGACTTTACCAAATCAATCATGACATATTCACATATATTGAGATGTTTTATTCAAAATATTAATGCATTTACTGATGGGAAAAAACTGAAAGGGAGGAAATTCTGTATGTTTAGAACAGATCATGTACGAGGAAACTGCCAACATATTTGATAACAACAACTCATCTAGCGCCATGGATTTTGGGTCTGTCCATAACCCCAAACGAAAGAGAATAGACGACATATGTCCGGAACAAACCCCAGAAACAACACCCGTGTACAGTAAGAACTTATATGCATGGGTCATTATTGATGTGACGGAGAAGTTTGATAGTGATCCTTAGTAAATGTTCTTGGTCACGACTGTCCATATTTTGTTTCAATGATTACATTAACAGTGTTTTTTCTTTGCTAAACCTATGCAGTTTCAATGTATTCTACTTCTCGATAAAAGCGCCGATCTTTCAACTTGACATGAAATCTTGTACACAATTGTATATTTATTTTTTTAAAAAGATGAAAAGACCAAGTTGAATTACAAAAGTATAAATACCGCTCTCTATATATTTAAAAAATACAACAATAAGAAACAACACTGTTAATTCGCCATACTTTTTATAGTTATTACTTATAATTGAAATAATGACAAATGCCTTTTTTTTTTTTAAAACGAAAATTGTTTAGGGAAACATTTAATTCCGATAAGTCGGAACAGCAGGGTTTACTCTACAACGGATTGGAAAGACAGTGGTACCGCCATTTTCTGTCCCGTCACATGCGATTTGTTTTTGAATATTCATAAATATGACCAGATCACCACTTCACAGGGAGATTTCTTTGTTGGAGACGTTCATGGAAATTACGAAAAAACTACTTCAGGTACACAACGAGTTGACGCACAGAGTAGAATAGAATTTGATCAGTTCGCCACCAAAATACACTACATGAAACGTTAATGGTTCTTGCATTTTTGTCAGGCAATGTAGTTCACCTCTGGAAACATGACAAAGTAGAACGACAGTTTTATATTGCCCAATCACTGCTCTTCGCTGTGCCACAGGTAGGGAACTACTTTCACTCCGAAAACTTATGCTGATTTGTGGTAGAGCCATCAACCATATTGATGACTACTCAACGACATGAACAGATTGTTCATTATTTACAGATCAGGGTACAAAAACGAGAAAAAGTATAAAATGCTCAACTAATAGGATAAAATAACTAAATACGAGGGCTGTTCGATATGTAATGTGTATTGTACCATATCTCAAAAGCATTCGACTCAAATAGTAAAATGAACATTACATCCCTTTAGAGTATTCTCCGCGGTTTGAAACACATAATTTCAATCTCTGAATCCATTTCTGAAATGCGTCACGGTATGCTGATTTAGATAGACCTCTGAGGCACTGACTGATGGCTGAGCCAAGGGCTTGTCGGGACTTGTAACAACGACCAGATAAGAACTTTTTAAGTTTTGGAAAAAAGGAAAAAGTTGCACGGGGCTAGATATGGAGAGTATGGTGGGTGTGGCAAGACGGTAAATTTCTCCGACTTCAAAAATTGCTTCACAAGCTCAGATGTATGCGATGGAGCATTATGATGAAGTAGACGAACATGCCTAAATCCTGACTCAGGGCGTCGTCGTTTATGATAATATTTTTTGAGCTTTTTTAGTATACCATCTCGGTAATACTGACCTGTAATACTTTGTCCTTCGGCACCGGAATTTGTACGGCTATACCATCAATGAGAAGAATATGCAATAAAGAGCCTTCTTTGTGTTTATGGTTCTTTTGGCAACTACAGGCCTTCTACCGTGTTTAGTTAGCCATATTTTGTTTCCATATTCTACAATTTTTCTTACTGGTTCGAAATAGTGAACCCATGTTTCGTCACCGGTAACAATGTTTGCAAATTGTCTTTGATTGGATTTGGGAAACATTCTGAGCAATTGCTTAGCGGTTTGTACTCGTACCTGTCAATATATGCTGTGTCCATCTGGCAGAAATCTTTCGTTCAAAATACGCTTCAAAATGAAATGCATCCGCGATAGCGATATGCCAACAGCTTTGGCAATATCACGAATCGTGTATCTGCCATCACTTTCAACTATTTTCCTGACTTTTGAGACATGCTGCATCTTTGACGGACTCTGTGCCAGTCAGAAATTTCTTTTTCCACCTACAAACTGTCTCATAAGATACCTTATCAGATCCATAAACTTCCCCCAATTTAGTAAAAATCTGCATTACCGAATGACCGAGTTTTGTGCGAACTTTTATATAAGCTCTATTTTCTTCAATATTCTCAACCCGTTTCCCAACCATTTTTACAACAGTGGTCAACGACTGGCTCTATTGAAATGACTATAAGTTTAAAACTATATGGAGCTGAAGGCTCGTGTTTATACCGTTGGAAAGGTATTGAATAGAGCTATTCAAGAGTATCATCATCCACGAAATCGTGCAAAGCGTTATCGCGCTGTAGTACAATACATATTACATATCGAACAGCCCTGTACATCCGTCTAATCTGCGATAAAAAAGAGTTCTGGATAAGAGTTTTGAACTGTTCCAGAGAGTTTGCATTAACGACAGAATTCTTAAAAACAAAATACAAGTAATAAAATTAAAAATAAAAAAAAAAAAGGGAAGAAGCTTTATTCATATTAGTCTGTTCTAGTTGTGAAAGTTTGGTACTAGTGAGTGTTTGTGCTGCGTGTGTGTGTGTGTGTGTGTGGGGGGGGGGGGGGGGTTAGTGGGTGGGTGGGTGACGGCGAGTGTTTGTGCTGTGGGTGTGTGTGTAGGAGTAATGTAGAATGTTTGTGTTGAGGGTGTGTGTGTAGGGGTGACGGTGAGTGTTTGTGCTGTGTGTGTGTGTAGGGGTGACGGTGAGTGTTTGTGTTGCGGGTGTGTGTGTGTAGGGGTGATGGTGAGTGTTTGTGTTGCGGGTGTGTGTGTGTAGGGGTGATGGTGAATGTTTGTGTTGCGTGTGTGTGTAGGGGTGACGGTGAGTGTTTGTGTTGCGGGTGTGTGTGTGTGTGTAGGGGTGATGGTGAGTGTTTGTGTTGCGGGTGTGTGTGTAGGGGTGATGGTGAGTCTTTGTGTTGCGGGTGTGTGTGTGTAGGGGTGACGGTGAGTGTTTGTGTTGCAAGTGTGTGTGTGTGTAGGGGTGATGGTGAGTGTTTGTGTTGCGGGTGTGTGTGTGTAGGGGTGACGGTGAGTGTTTGTGCTGTGTGTGTGTGTAGGAGTAATGTAGAATGTTTGTGTTGCGGGTGTGTATGTGTAGGGGTGACGGTGAGTGTTTGTGCTGCGGGTGTGTATGTGTAGGTTTGACGGTGAGTGTTTGTGTTGCGGGTGTGTGTGTGTAGGAGTGATGGTGAGTGTTTGTGTTGCGGGTGTGGGTGTGTAGGAGTGATGGTGAGTGTTTGTGTTGCGGGTGTGTGTGTAGGAGTGATGGTGAGTGTTTGTGTTGCGGGTGTGTGTGTGTAGGGGTGATGGTGAGTGTTTGTGTTGCATGTGTGTGTGTGTAGGGGTGACGGTGAGTGTTTGTGTTGCGGGTGTGTGTGTGTAGGGGTGACGGTGAGTGTTTGTGTTGCGGGTGTGTGTGTGTAGGGGTGACGGTGAGTGTTTGTGTTGCGGGTGTGTGTGTGTAGGGGTGATGGTGAGTGTTTGTGTTGCGGGTGTGTGTAGGATTGATGATGAGTGTTTGTGTTGCGGTTGTGTGTGTGTGTGTGTAGGGGTGATGGTGAGTGTTTGTGTTGCGGGTGTGTGTAGGATTGATGATGAGTGTTTGTGTTGCGGTTGTGTGTGTGTGTGTGTAGGATTGATGATGAGTGTTTGTGTTGCGGTTGTGTGTGTGTGTGTGTGTAGGGGTGATGGTGAGTGTGTTGCGGTTGTGTGTGTAGGGGTGATGATGAGTGTTTGTGTTGCGGGTGTGTGTGTGTAGGGGTGATGGTGAATGTTTGTGTTGCGGGTGTGTGTGTGTAGGGGTGATGGTGAGTGTTTGTGTTGCAGGTGTGTGTGTGTGTAGGGGTGATGGTGAATGTTTGTGTTGCGGGTGTGTGTGTGTAGGGGTGACAGTGAGTGTTTGTGTTGTGGGTGTGTGTGTGTAGGAGTGATGGTGAGTGTTTGTGGTGTGTGTGTAGGGGTGATGGTGAATGTTTGTGTTGCGGGTGTGTGTGTGTAGGGGTGACGTTGAATGTTTGTGTTGCGGGTGTGTGTGTGTAGGTTTGACGGTGAGTGTTTGTGTTGCGGGTGTGTTTGTGTAGGGGTTATGGTGAGTGTTTGTGTTGCGGGTGTGTGTGTGTAGGGGTTATGGTGAGTGTTTGTGTTGCGGGTGTGTGTGTGTAGGGGTGATGGTGAATGTTTGTGTTGCGGGTGTGTGTGTGTAGGGGTGATGGTGAGTGTTTGTGTTGCGGGTGTGTATGTGTAGGGGTGACGGTGAGTGTTTGTGTTGCGTGTGTGTGTGTGTGTAGGGGTGACGGTGAGTGTTTGTGTTGCGGGTGTGTGTGTGTAGGTGACCGTGTGATGGTGAGTGTTTGTATTGCGGGTGTGTGTGTGTGTAGGCGTGATGGTGAGTGTTTGTGTTGCGGGTGTGTGTGTGTAGGGGTGACGGTGAGTGTTTATGCTATGGGTGTGTGTAGGAGTGATGGTGAGTGTTTGTGTTGCGGGTGTGTATGTGTAGGGGTGACAGTGAGTGTTTGTGTTGCGTGTGTGTGTGTGTGTGTAGGGGTGACGGTGAGTGTTTGTGTTGCGGGTGTGTGTGTGTAGGGGTGACGGTGAGCGTTTGTGTTGCGGGTGTGTTTATAGGAGTGATGGTGAGTGTTTGTGTTGCGGGTGTGTGTGTGTAGGGGTGACAGTGAGTGTTTGTGTTGCGGGTGTGTATGTGTAGGGGTGACGGTGAGTGTTTGTGTTGCGGGTGTTTGTAGGAGTGATGGTGAGTGTTTGTGTTGCGGGTGTGTGTGTAGGGGTGACGGTGAGTGTTTGTGCTGTGTGTGTGTAGGGGTGATGGTGAATGTTTGTGTTGCGGGTGTGTGTGTGTAGGGGTGACGGTGAGTGTTTGTGTTGCGGGTGTGTATGTGTAGGGGTGATGGTGAGTGTTTGTGTTGCGGGTGTGTATGTGTAGGGGTGATGGTGAGTGTTTGTGCTGTGTGTGTGTAGGGGTGATGGTGAATGTTTGTGTTGCGGGTGTGTGTGTGTAGGGGTGATGGTGAATGTTTGTGTTGCGGGTGTGTGTGTGTAGGGGTGATGGTGAGTGATTGTGTTGCGGGTGTGTGTGTGTAGGGGTGACGGTGAGTGTTTGTGTTGCGGTTGTGTGTGGGATTGATGGTGAATGTTTGTATTGCGGGTGTGTGTGTGTGTAGGGGTGATGGTGAGTGTTTGTGTTGCGGGTGTGTGTGTGTAGGGGTGATGGTGAGTGATTGTGTTGCGGGTGTGTGTGTGTAAGGGTGACGGTGAGTGTTTGTGTTGCGGGTGTGTATGTGTAGGGGTGACGGTGAGTGTTTGTGTTGCGGGTGTTTGTAGGAGTGATGGTGAGTGTTTGTGTTGCGGGTGTGTGTGTAGGGGTGACGGTGAGTGTTTGTGCTGTGTGTGTGTAGGGGTGATGGTGAATGTTTGTGTTGCGGGTGTGTGTGTGTAGGGGTGACGGTGAGTGTTTGTGTTGCGGGTGTGTATGTGTAGGGGTGATGGTGAGTGTTTGTGTTGCGGGTGTGTATGTGTAGGGGTGATGGTGAGTGTTTGTGCTGTGTGTGTGTAGGGGTGATGGTGAATGTTTGTGTTGCGGGTGTGTGTGTGTAGGGGTGATGGTGAATGTTTGTGTTGCGGGTGTGTGTGTGTAGGGGTGATGGTGAGTGATTGTGTTGCGGGTGTGTGTGTGTAGGGGTGACGGTGAGTGTTTGTGTTGCGGTTGTGTGTGGGATTGATGGTGAATGTTTGTATTGCGGGTGTGTGTGTGTGTAGGGGTGATGGTGAGTGTTTGTGTTGCGGGTGTGTGTGTGTAGGGGTGATGGTGAGTGATTGTGTTGCGGGTGTGTGTGTGTAAGGGTGACGGTGAGTGTTTGTGTTGCGGGTGTGTATGTGTAGGGGTGATGGTGAGTGTCTGTGCTGTGTGTGTGTGTAGGGGTGATGGTGAGTGTTTGTATTGCGGGTGTGTGTGTAGGGGTGATGGTGAGTGTTTGTATTGCGGGTGTGTATGTGTAGGGGTGATGGTGAGTGTTTGTATTGCGGGTGTGTGTGTGTGTAGGCGTGATGGTGAGTGTTTGTGTTACGGGTGTATGTGTGTAGGTGACCGTGTGATGGTGAGTGTTTGTATTGCGGGTGTGTGTGTGTGTAGCCGTGATGGTGAGTGTTTGTGTTACGGGTGTGTGTGTAGGTGACCGTGTGATGGTGAGTGTTTGTGTTGCGGGTGTGATGGTGAGTGTTTATGCTGCGGGGGGGGTGTAGGAGTGAATGCGATGGTGAGATATGCGCTAATTTTGACTGAGATTCCGCTCATTTGGATATTTGGATTGGCACCTTCGCTGTGAAGGAGCCAGTCCAAATATTCAGCCGAGCCGAATCTCATGCGAGATTAAGATATGCACATTTTATAAAGCATGGTTACTGTAGAAAGGTTGCGTCTAAATTCAAGTGATTGCCAATTATCTCCTCCTATGAAGAATCTTTGTATGGTTTCCATGGATTGAAATTTCATATTGTAGTAATAATACCGTACTTTTCGTGTACATGTGTATATATATATATATATATATATATATATATATATATATATATATATATATATATATATCAGCCTGGGTAGATTAGTGGTTAGATCACATAACGAGTATTGCAAGGATCCCGAGTTCAATATCCCGTTGATCCAAAGATTCCCCCTCATTCTTTGCTACAGTATTAATACAATTCGCTGTAATACATACCTTTTTTGCTACAGTATTTATACAACTCGCTGTAATACATAAAAATGACTTGCAGCAACCAGGAACGAGAAAAGTATGCTAATTATAAAACAGACATGGTAATATACCCGAAGATTTTTTTAGTAGAAATGAGATGGATGCAAGTGAATTGTACATGAAATGTCACCAAAAATTTATATTATTGATAAACATTGCGTATGTCCGTAAGCTCTTTCAATTTTAAAATTCTCCTTCGATGGTATCATATACATATAGTTTATAAACAGGAAACCTCAATCGGTCATATTTCCTGAGCACTTCAACCTATTATGTGACTAGGCCAATTCAGCTTCTATAATCCGGTATCATTTACGTTTAACATAGATAGTGACTGTTCCTTCACCATGCAACCGGTCTATTAGACCTTGGGCTAGTTGCCCAAATGTTAGTTAAATTTAACTGACAGTTAACTTCAAGTTAACGCTATATAAATGTTCAAGTTAACCGTCTGATAAAGTTAATTAACCTTTGTGCAACTGGGTCCTGTGGAAGTCACGGGTTTTTCGGATATGACCTTGAAATGGAGGTCCCGTGTCACGTTAGGAGGTCCCGTGTCACGTTAGGAGTTCCCGTGTCACGTTAGGAGGTCCTGTGTCACGTTAGGAGCTCCCGTGTCACGTTAGGAGTTCCTGTGTCACGTTAGGAGTTCCTGTGTCACGTTAGGAGTTCCTGTGTCACGTTAGGAGTTCCTGTGTCACGTTAGGAGTTCCCGTGTCACGTTAGGAGTTCCCGTGTCACGTTAGGAGCTCCCGTGTCACGTTAGGAGTTCCTGTGTCACGTTAGGAGGTCCTGTGTCACGTTAGGAGTTCCTGTGTCACGTTAGGGGGTCCTGTGTCACGTTAGGAGGTCCCGTGTCACGTTAGGCGTTGACTGCTACGGTCGTAAGCGCCATACATAGGTCAAAATTTGTGGCACTTCACCCAAGGTTGGTGATGTCTCGCCATGAATGAAAAATTCTCGAATGAGACATAAAAAACAACATATCTGCAGTTGTAGATCAGGGGCCCGTTTTACAAAACAACTTACGACAAAGTCGTAAGTCTTAAATTTTATTATACAGTTATTACTTTAAATGAATGAATTGAAACTTTTCTGACGCTAAATTCTTAATATTTTCTTTAAAAAATAGTTTGCATTCGGAGTGAAATATTTTCAAAACGTTGAAAATTCCATTATGTAAAGTTTGTCGTAAGTCGTAAGTTCTTTTGTAAAACGCGCCCCTGATAACTATAGAGAAGAGTGTTTTTAATCTGTGTAATATTTGAAATGTCGTACATGCAGAGAAGACTAAGTCTCCAAACGATTTTTTCTTTTTCCTCATAGGATTTTGTTATGATGCAGAAAATTTTGCATTCCATGTGAAGAATACGTTGATACCAGAAAGTTCTAAATGTACGATAAATACACCAGGAGGTTCCAAATCGTTTGATATTCCGAATCATCCGATGTGCCAAAAACCACCAATTTCATACCAGGATTCCACAGACAATACAAGACTTTATCATTCCATGTTGTGCAATAAAGGCAGATAAAGGCCTCATAGCTACTTGTCACCATGTCTCTTACTTCATATTGGAGATATAGACATGGTAACTTAATTGAATGTCAAAGTTGTTTTTATATTCATTACAAAACCTCATTTAAAATATATAATCAGAGAATTTTTGAAGTGTTTTCATTTTTTTGAACGGACAAAGAACCAACGTTATTCGATCTCTATAATGCATATATATTCAATAGTTTTCAGTTTGTCCCACAGACAATTATATCGCTTGGGTTCGAATTTACTATGTAAGAGTAAAGGTATAGAATTGTAAATATACGATACCCAAATTTGCCAATGTAAAAAAAAATAAACCAAATGGTATAAAATTCTACTCTGTATTCTAATGCATTCATACATAATCAATCTACATTACTACCAAAGTTCAACCCGAAATTCCATATACTTCCCAATATATGCAGAAATGAATTCGGAAAAATGCCTAGTATATTTTGGTCGACTTTTAGCTGGGCCCTGGCACTATACGATTACCGTGGAATCATCTTAATTCGTGGGGGCCAATGTTCGTTAGTAAACAAAATTTTGCTGGTTCGTGGGGACGTCATTTCGTGGGTAAGTGACACGATGTCACTAGGAGAGATAACTCTACTTGGTTAAAAAAATGTTTGAGAACACATGAATTAGAGGGTAAGAGTGACCCACGAAATCCACGAACATCAGTCCCCCGCGAACAATGGTGATTCCTCAGTAAACAGCTATGACGTAGAATGTGCCGCGTTATGACGTAGAATGTGCCGCGTTAGATATCATGTCTAAGTTGAATTTCTTACCCCAATTCATAATCTGAAGTTCGTAATAGCTCCAAGTGATTAAAAATTGTAAAACCGTCTGCACTTTCACTTATCACAGCCATTTTCACCGGTGTAACTAATTACCCCAAAAGGATTAAAGGATCTATAACGATTTAGAGACTCAATTACTAATTTTTATCAATATTAATTCATTATGCTAATAACAAGTCTTTATAAAGATACAAATGTCTTATTATTTCTATTTTTATCCAAACCACATTAACACAGGTGTTTGACGATTTATAATAATGGTGCTAATTTAATTGGGTAGTGAGTTGCACCAGTCATATTCATTATGTTATAAAATTATATGTGGATCCTTATCAAACTCTGGCTGTTAAGGCAAAACTGCAAATTGTTCGAAATCATTTGCAATTTCATTATATTTTTTTTTTAAAAAGTTGCTTGTAGCAAGTGTCGTTAAGTATGGTATAGCTTACTCTGGCTTACTGGCCAAAGAGTGGAGTAAACATAAACACACAGTAATTCCGTTTAAAGATTACCGTAATAAAATAATGTACCAATTACTCAATGAAGATATAAGTATATAAACTCTTGACAATTTAAGAAGCATAGGGACAGAACTATAATTGATACAAAGTTAGCACGTGTCTTTCTAGCCATTTTGATCCCCCACATAAACCAAACAAGGTCTGAACTTGACAGTGGAGTATATCAGCATCAATCATTGCGCCATTTGACATTTCACCTCAGCTGATAGAGAGGATGCAAAATACAACAGCCATCCAGAGTGAATGAACTAAAGAACCGGTTTGGTGTAAAATGCTGACTCTGGAGCCTCCAAAATGGGGAGAGGATGCATCCTCTTGTCATAAGAGGTTGTCAGAGGTGCAGCTTTTGGAGTGAATTTCAGCATATTGCTTATTCTGACTTTTTAGTTTATAACTTCTTTGCTGTCTGGAATGTTTGTGGCTAAAGTATAAAGTTATCCATACAAAACATAGTGAAGTCCCTTGAAGCTCGCTATAAACTAAAAGCAGAATTTGTTTTCAGATAACAGACTGATCTACAATAGATTTATGACCTTTCACTATCTGACAAGCATTGTTGCTGAAATTGTAAACTTAATTATAATGGGTTGTGTAGGGCATGTATTTTCATCTCAATATATAGTTTCTAAAGGAAATGAAAATAACAAATAATTAGCACCAAGAAAATGGTTCCTTTGCAACATTTTGTAATTCTTATTAAATTGACATATATTGAAATTATTATGTATACCGTAATATTGAAATAGATTCCCTCATCCAAACCCCTCTCTATAAAAGGGGGAGAAAAATACCTTTTCTGACCTCTTACATTTTCCACTGAATTTTTGGTACAATGTATATGATTATAAATGATTATAAATAGGACTTCACATGTCGCACGTTATCTGACGTACTCAGATACTGTTTAACTCAACACTGTGTTATCTCAAATAATATCCCTCTGATGACACATATGGGTCATTAATTTGTATTTTACCATTTCTCTTTCCCGGTATAACTCCCCTTACCTTTAATTTACAATTCCACTTTGCAAAAAATATTTCTGTTGATCACAATATATGAGTCCTGTTTAGCAAGGACAACATGTTTTATATTACTATCATATCATCGAAGACTTTCTTATAGAAGCCCTATGCATATGCAGTCAAAGGTAAATTTTGATTCATATAAATGAAATTAACTACAAATGTATGTACATACATTTGTAATTTGTTGCTAGTCTAATTTGATGCCGGAAATTGAAATGACAGATAGAATAAGCTTTGTGTTGAAATTCACTTTAGAAGTTCCACCCTTGACAGCCTCTAATGACAAGAGGCTCCACCCTCTCTCCATTTTTGCAGGCTTTTACACCAAACCCAAAATAACGACACAGTTTACTTGCATGCATGTTCCAGTTTTTACGAAATTTTGGTACGGATGAATATATTCTGAACCCTTAGCCTAGCAGATGATAAGAAATCAATAACATTAGAACAATGTTTGGCATCCCTCTTCCTGTAATATAAATCGGCGTAGATTTCAATTATTTAACATTAGACCCCACTCAACTCAACTCTCCACTTTCTGTACGGCATTTAAGCACATGCCTTATCCTCACATACAAATTTTACTGTATTCTTTAGATATAAGTTTAAATGATTTCAATGAATTTCCAATATGGTTGGATTATTTCTTGCATTTTGTATAATGATAAAATATTTTGATTGAATTGCATTATTGATTAAATATTATACATATCAGGATTGAATTTCTATCATTTTCATAAGCATTGGTATCGTAAACCCAGGTAGTCTTCAACAAAGCTTTTAAAAGTCAAATTTCGAGTCTGATTTTACCTGGATCAAACTTCTCTAAAGCTGATATAGCCTGTTCATTGTGTAGGTGTCTTAAGTTGGAATAGCCTCAAAGTTTTCACAATAAATGTCCTTGCACTAAGTGCAGTAACAAAACTACCGGGCATTGCACAACTTCGACACGCATTTAAAATGAATAAATGATGTTTGCTAAACGATTATCGTTTTTCATTATTAGACGATCTCTCAATGCACCAGGCCGTTGACAGTCTATTGAAAATAGAACAAATTGTGGGCTTTGTTAACGTTCTGATGAAAGATATGTAAATAAATTCAGCAATAAAGTATTACCTCTTGTACTGGTGGAAAAAAAATATCCTCGAAATCCATAAAAAATATTCATAAATTTAAAAATGATTTCACGTTATTCGTTGAGTGATATTTATTGAAGATGAGTGCTGACGCGTAAACTGTTAAATAACATAATCTATGTTCAGCTTAATAAAGTGTGATTATATAAAACAAAAAACAAAAAAAACACCGCTCTATCGATGATAGAAGGCGTCCGGGTCTAATGGATCTTCACTGTCCAGCAGTTGCTGCAGACGTTTGGAGGATACAATGTTTCCTAACTTGCGGCTTCTTCTGGCCCGTGATTTCCTCCCCGGCAGCAAACCTGGGACAGGGGATTCTCTGTCCATTTCTTGCAACCGACTTCTGCGCGAAAGCGTACCATGTTCACTGTAGTCACTAGTTCGAGAGGAAACCGTCTCCGTCATATCCAGATTTGTCAGATCATTTTGTACATCCGTCGAGTCCTTCCAAACACTCGTCAGAGACATGCTTGGGTTTTTTAGTCCTTTTGGGGTCTTCTGGTTATTATCAAAGCGGTCAGTTTTAGCGCGGTACAAAGAGTACACCTGGTGAAGTGGAATCCCCTTCAGTCGAAAATAAGCTTTCTGTCTTTCCACATTTGTTGTGCCGTGAACTGATTGTTCAATCTTCCTCCTTCCACCCAGTCTGTGTGTCTGTAACTGTGGAAGTCGGAGGTCCAGGTTTTCCCTGCTGGGTTCTAGTTGCGCCCTGTACACCGTGTTTTTTGGCCGTTGGACACTCCTCATTGTACTGTATTTTACGGCGCTGATCCGAGATCCAGGGGGAAAGCTATCGTGAATGTAGGGGAGCTGGGTGGCTGACACCCCGACAAAATCATACTTCGGCATGGACACGGGTACCTGCCCTAGCAATCAAGTTTTACCGATACGTGCTTGTCAAGTAAAATCCAGTTGAAGATAAATGTAAGAGTGCAAATGGTTTGGTTAAATCAATATTGAAAATGTACAGATCACTTGTAGTGTTCATTGACTCTCAATTTCATCCACAGAAGATGATAGCTGTTCATTGACTCGCAATTTAATCCACAGAAGATGATAGCCATTAATCACAGGAGTGTGTAAATTCATCTTCAATTTCAAGAGGACAGGAATGCGTTATATTTACCAGGCGTGCTTAGGAATCGTTAGAGGTAAAACCTCTCACCGTGGTTCACCTCCATGAGAGTTTCCAGCGTAAGTTATGAGTGGTATTATAAATCAGCACAAGACCACAACCATATTTCTTGCTCTAGCTTGATGAATCGCTTAGCAAGTGGTGAACAAGTTCAAACTTTTTTAATTTACCCGTTTCTATTTTATCGTAAACCTTTAGCACCAAAACACTCAAATCATCCATGATAATGAACACCTAGTCTTAAGCTTTGTGTGTTAACGACTCCATTCAATCTTGCCTTCAATACTTGAGTCGGAGCATTGTCCGTCTGTGTAGCTCCTAAGTGATAACCCCTGGTTCTGCGTCATCAGGTCTGTTCGCATATACAGGTTTCCCACAATAACACTTAATTGTTACGCTTGTGATTTTGAAAAAAAGGTGCTGACAACTTTGTCAGAATGATCCATAGTCTGAATTCAAAAGTCTGATCATGTGAAATCTCCATGATGTATTGCACTGATCATTGGCCCACAACCCGTTCGATTCCTAGGTACAGTAAGCTATTGCTAAACCCCCCCCCCCCCCCCCAAAACAACAACAAATAAACAAACAAACATGGAACAGGAAAACCAAAATGAAAACAAAGATAATATATTTAGGTGGCAATTGTGTTAATTATATATTAATTTTTATCTTTGAACGTATAGACGGGTGTTGTTAAAACTGTAGGACGTAAAACAGTGCGGAAAATAAAATGGAATGGAAAACAGAAAACATATTCAATCATAACAGTAAAAAGAGGAACCATTACCGTTAAATAAAGTCAAACTACTCATAATGTACACATTATAATATGTCTCAACAGGACAAGGCAGGATGTCCCAGATTCTGGGTGTAGTTGTTAAGTTCGTAGGTTTTACAAATAATCTCTATGTAAGCAAAAATCAGTAACGTATTCCATGTACTTTAATGCAGATGCTGTTGTTTTAAAAACATTTTAAGAACGATCATTTGTCAGAGGAACTAGCGTGTGAAATTTAAGGCAACGTGTAGGCGTCAAGAGTTGCTGTATCATACGATTTTGACCCCCGCAGAGAAATAACCCGTGGTCATTTCAAATGACCCCAGAGTCGTGGAATTTTGACCCTTTTATTTCAAAATTTGACCCGGGCCTGTGAAATTCTGATTGATAATCCGGGTGATTTTTTTCAGACTTTTGGAGAACTCGTACCCAGAAATTTGGGTATGAGTTCTGGAGAAGTCGTACCCGGGCACGAGTTCTCCAAGAGAAGTCATACTCATTAATATCTGGGTACGAATTTTCCTGAAGAAAAACTGTCATTTTAACAAATAGAAATGTGGATACAAGTTCTCCTAGAGAAAAAACTTTGTCAGTTGCATTATGAAAACCTGGGTACGAGTTCTCCCGGAGAAAAAACTTGTCTCCCCTTTGAAATCGGCGTGACCATTCATTTGAATATTTTTGAATCTCTTTTACGAAATGATGCTTTATGACAAGTTTGGTTGGCTCTGATTCTTGAGAAGAGGTCGAAAATGTGTGAAGTTTACGGGCAGACAGATGGACGTCGGACAACAAATGTTCAGAAAAAAATTCACTTAGCTTATAGTTCAGGTAAACTAAATGACCTGGGGTCATTTTTCATCGTTAAAAATTGACCCCGGATCATTTTTCAACGCCAGGTGAAAATTCCATGCTACACCAGGGAGCGGGAGGGTATCCTATTTTCAGCGCAGAGAGATAGAGAGAGAGAGAGAGAGAGAGAGAGAGAGAGAGAGAGAGAGAATTTCATCACATGTCTACTCCTTTATCCAGTGGATATCACCCATTGCATAAATTGTAATCATTATAAACTAATGTCATTTTTACGTACTTTGTTAATAAAATGCCAGGAATCAAAATCTCCAACAATACAGATCGCAAATGAATAACCGGGACATGTGATAACAAAAATCTTCCATTTTGTTATGGAGATCCCACTTCACAAAAGAATTATTTACAGTCTAGACCTAATTGTAAATTCTGAATCGTACAAAAATGTAAAATTTCGATGATACCTCTCTACCGGCTAGAGGACCCAATACATTGTGATATGGGGGGGGGGGGGGGGGGGTATACTAACAATTCTACTTTTACATAGAAAAAATATTAAGATAAATCAAAACAGCATTGAATGTGTAAATTATGGCATAATTACGAAAGCCTATTAGTATTAACCCCCCAAACCCCCCATAAATTCACATTCCATTATCTGGAAATTACGAGAAAAGACGTCGTAATTACGAGAAAATATTGATATAAAGCCGAGTTGCACAACTTACATGTATGGATAATCTTGGAAACGTTTGATACCATTTCCCTCTTCGTTGATCGGTCAGCAAATTGAAATGATCTTATTCAAAGTGTGTGTGACGGTACATATTGTCGTCCGGTGTCGCATGATTTAGAAATGCTGAATACCTGTAATTTTCGTTTCGGGTTATAATTTACGTTCCGGTTCGCGTAAGTTTAGTTCCGGTCATAATCACACTTTTAGAAATATGAAATACATATGCTTACGCACATTTCTTGTGGGTTTTATTTCGTTCATCGGGTTATATAATGATAAAAAATAATAAAAGACTGATATCATTAGAACCGGAATATCTATACGTCTATTTTTGTGTTTTCAAAATTTGTCAGATCAACAGTCCTTATTCTTGTTTTATTATGGAGGTTTGATCTCCAATTCAAAGGATTGCAAACTGAAGGTGTGAAACCTGTATACATGTAGATAGAGTTGTTACATGACTCCTACAACAATATGTACCGACACAAACCCTCACCATTATTAGATGTACATGTAGCATCAGGTACTGATCTGCATGTAGGAATGAGACTTCTTGAACTAAGTTTGGATTTTTATTTATTTATTTAGAGAGAGAGAGAGAGAGAGAAAGAGAGAGATAGATCTATGGCACTAGTCCTGTACATGCATGTTACTAAGAAAGTCAAAACAGAAGATGCATACACTTAAAGCGCTAGATATTGGTTTGTTAAAATAATGATATTTTCATATCATAGATATTTTAAATTAAAATTTATCAATATATAAAATGAAAGAAGTCAAACATGTAATCATTTAATGAGATGAACAAAAAGGCGATCACGGCCTCCATTGAAAATGGTATTGGAAATGTACAAGAATTCCTAATATTTATTCGCATTAAAGAATTCAGCATCTAACCACAGCTAAATATTCTCTACAGAGATAGCCATCGTTACCTTAACCCACCCCCACCCCCTTCCCATCTATCACGGACGGCGACAATGTATTCCAACGGTCTTTTGTCTCCGACGACACTATGTACCATGATGAAAAAAATATGCCTTGTCTCGGCGCATATTATCGTCGGCGACAATATGTAGTATATGTTCCAACGGACAATATGTACCGTGAGGGTACGTGCATATCGTCGCCGAGGATGATATGTGCCAAACGACAATATGTACCATCAAGTGTGCACTTAACGGTAGAATTACAAGAATCTTGAACTTTCAAATTCATACACTAAGCATTATGATAGATTAGCTTATATTATTGTAAAACTTGTAGAATTTAATTGATTTAATTAATTGATAGTGCAGAAACCTGCAATAATAAGTCGTCGTTTTCTTTCCTTTGTACTTTAAATGCATGAATAAACTTTCGCTTGGTAAGTTAACTTTCTAAAATTTCTAATGGTCTACTTGACATGCTTTCAATGGAAAGTGATTTCTTATATTTAAAACAGCATCCAAAACACACTGATGGAATAAGGAGAGGAGAGCTCATATAAAGAAAGATATCATGTGACCAATATTTACATATTTTTATCGTTATTTCGAGATAATTTTCTCGTAATTACGAGATATTTTCTCGTAAAATTTTACGAGGTCAACGCCCAGCCGATAAATCAAACAACTATATGGCATTTCAAAAGAAGAAAAATGTACATCGCCAATGTTATAACTTCTCCGTGTAGTGTATTATTCTACTGGGATGATTCTGGACGGAGAGTGGCTGTAATAGATAGAAAACATCGTAAGTGAAAGTGGCAAGCAGACAGACATATTTTATAGCCACATAAAACCAACCTCACCAACTCAAATTGAATAAATATAAATGAAACATTCTTACTTGCAATATGTATTGGTATCATGCATGTATGGATCCGCGCCGGGTCAGAACACGGGACTGTGACTCTGTTCAAGATGAAGGTATGTATTCAGGGGCGGATCCAGGAATTGCGGTTAGGGGGGGGGGGGTAATTTTATAAGACAGGGGGTCTGGGGACCGCCTTGAGGCCCACAGTGGGTCCAGGGGGCGAAGCCCTCGGAAGCTCCTGGATTTTACAGATTTTTTTTTTTATAGGGCTTGAAATATGTTTCCTATGTAGTCATTTTTACTACTAACAAAATGACACAAATTTTAAGGGTTCTTGAAAAAAATGTTAAGTTCTCCCAATAAAAATAATTCAATAAACCAAAAGATTTTGTCATTTATTTCTTTGAGAGTGGAAGAAATTATTGCTTCTTTTACCGTTTACATTTTTCAAAACAAGATACCACGATTTACCTTAAATTTGAAAAATTTAGGAGAGGGGGGGGGGGGGGGGCGCCAACGACTGATTGGTTTATACACTGCGGTCACGTGATAGACAAAAATGACATGTATGGCACACCATTTTTACATTCATTCCTTTCTAGAGATATCTTACATCCTTTATAAAATATCTTATAAAAGATATGAGATATCATATATTTTGTATTAGATATCGTATAAAACATAAGATATCTTATATTTTAATAAGATATCTCATGAATTTAATCAACGGATCTTTTTTGCAATTTATTTTAGATGCACAACTAACAGTGTTATTTTGCAAGAGACACAAGAACCTAACGAACACATGTATAAAAACTCAATGAACGGAGGCGTAAGTAGTCGTCGGGTGGCATCTCAGGAATTTTTACGTCATAGATTTTTTGTGATGTACGTAGTTGGGAAGGATTCTTTTTTATGTCTGTTCATCACGTATATATGACGAGAAACCGTTTATCTCGATTATTTATTGTCATTTATTTGCAAAATAATACTGTTTGTTGTGCATATAAAATAATTTGCTGTGTATTAAGTCTGTTCGTTCATTTTGCTTTTATGTATATTTGTTTTGCTAAGAGGTCCGTTGATATCATTTATTAACTTTTTATGGTCATTGAAATTACATGTAGATATATATATAAAAAAATTCTCTTATATGATATTTTTTGTCCTTTCCACCGCCCATACCATTCTCTACCCAGATTTCCGTACGCGTAAATGAAGCTTGCATAACGCGCCCCCTGGTGAGAGAAAGCGTAAATACACACACACACACCGTCATAAGTTCGTATTTTTCTGGTCTCCTTCACTTCCTCTGTCGGGTGAAGTTGTTTCCCTTGCTGTCGTTTCCGTAGCAAGCAGGTTTTTAGCTCACCTGAGCTGAAAGCTCAAGTGAGCTTTTCTGATCGCCTGTTGTCCGTCGTCTGTCTGTCCGTCTGTAAACTTTTTACATTTTCGACTTCTTCTCCAGAACCACTGGACCAATTTCAACCAAACTTGGCCTAAAGCATCCTTGGGTGAAGGGTTTTCAAGTTTGTTCAAATGAAGGGCCATGTCCCTTTCAAAGGGGAGATAATCACAAAAATAGGGCGGGGTCATTTAAAAATCTTCTTCTCAAGAACCACTGGGCCAGAAAAGCTGGAATTTACATGAAAGCTTCCTGACATAGTGCAGATTTAAGTTTGTTCAAATCATGACCCCCGAGGATAGGATGAGGCCACAATAGGGGATCAAAGTTTTACATACAAATATAAAGGGAAAATCTTTTAAAATGTTCTTCTCAAACACTACTGGGCCAGGAAAGTTGAAATTTACATGAAAGCTTCCTGACATAGTGCAGATTCAAGTTTATCAAAATCATGGGCCCCGGGGCTAAGATGAGGCGACAATAGGGGGTCAAAGTTTTACATACAAATATATAGGGAAAATCATTAAAAATCTTCTTCTGAAAAATCACTGGGCCAGAAAAGTTTACATTCATATGAAAGCTTCCTGACATAGTCCAGATTCAATTTTGAAAAAACCATGGCCCTGGGGAGTAGGTTGGGGCCAAAATAGGGATCAAAGTTTTACATGCAAATGTATAGGAAAAATCTTTGAATATGAGCCCAGGTGAGCGATGTGGCCCATGGGCCTCTTGTTACAGGTTGGGGTTGCTAGCACCACGCCCAACTTCCATCTTTTCTCATCTGGGTTTGGGACCGGCCATGGCTGAGTTTCCAGATCCGGACTAATAGGTTTTTAGCTCACCTGAGCTGAACGCTCAAGTGAGCTATTCTGATCACCCGTTGCCCGTCGTCTGTCTGTAAACTTTTCACATTTTCATCTTCTTCTCCAGAACCACAAGAACAATTGCAATTAAACTTGGTACACATCCTCCATTGAGGAAGGGGATTTAGGTTTGTTCAAATAAAGGGTCATGCCCCATTCAAAGGGGGAGATAATCACGAAAATGCAAAAATAAAGTGATGTCATTTAAAAATCTTCTTAATTAAGAACCACTGGGTCAGAAAAGTTCAAATTTACATGAAAGCTTCCTGACATAATGTAAATTCAAGTATGTTCAAATCATAGCCCCAGGCTAGGGTGGGGCCACAATAGGGGATTAAAGTTTAACATGCGAATATAATGGGAAAATCTTTTAAAATCTTCTTTAGAAGAACCACTGGGCCAGAAAAGTTTAAATTTAAATGAAAGCTTCCTGGCATAGAGTAGATCCAAGTTTGTGCAATTCATGGTCCCCTTTGGTAAGTTGTGACAACAATGGGGGATCAAAGTGTTATATGCTGATATATGGGGAAAATCTTTAAAAATTTAAGCTAGGACTTTCATATTTTGCTTATACATTTTTTACGGAAAAAACTTCATGTGAAGTAATGGTGTGTGATCTTGTGACCTTGACCTGGAAGTTTGAAAAATCTTACCTATACATTATGCCCTAAACTATTTAAGGTCGGTCTTTCATATCTTGTGTATATATTTCTTACGACAAGACCTTTCATTTCATATGATGTTTGACCTTGAACTCGAAGTTTGGCCTACTTTTATGAAAATTTACCTATTTTAAAAATATACTCGGAACTATTTTAGGTGCCCCACATATTTTCTATATATATTCTTTATGGCAAGGCCTTATTATTTCGTGAAGTTTGAAACCGTGACCTTGACCTAGAGGTTTGACCTACTTTTGACAAAAATCTTACTTATTTAATATTTCCTGAATTATTTATATATAATTATATATATATATATAAAGCACAGAAAATTTCACTTTATGTGGATACCCACTTCCGCCCCTACCCGGGGTTGAACTCACGACCTGCGGAACCAAATCTCCTAGCAGCATGTAACCAGCGCGCTAGACCGCTCGACCATCTAGGCAAGTCATAAAACTTGCTTTCGATGACGATGGAATTCTCGCCACGCTGTCACACGCTAAAGGTCATTGAGAATATATATATATATACAAAGCACTAAAATGACCAACGACACGAACAACGAGATTGTCAAATTTTCGGGACGACCCGTCCCTTCTTCAGGACAAACGAAAACAATTACATAATGTGGTCAATATCAACAGAGCATAATAACAAAAACTACATATAAATACATCTAGCACTACAACTACACTAATCTACAAACGTATTTACAACGCAGACTACATGTTTTTGGTCTTTAGGCTTGCCAGTCAATGTTAAAAGTGGAGCGAATTAGGACATGCCTTATTCGTCCAAAGAGCTGATCCAAAATGTCCGAAAAGAAAAACAATAAACTTAATTAATCTCAAGTGGAACGAGTTAATCCAATTACGTTGACAAATAGTAAAGCTAACTCGTACCCAGAGAAATTCTATTTTAACCATGCATAATTTATAAAAGATAATAATGATAAGTAACAAATACAAAAAAATAAATAAATAAATGAAAAAAAGCTATGTAAACAAAGTAAGAGATTAACAAAGTTTGAGAGAAAGATAATGTAAACAACAAGTTTGAATAAGTTAACAAAATGGACCAACTCCAAACAAAAACAAAGAATAGGCAGCTCAGGAAATTGAATGATGATACACATTTGATGCGGCAGAATTTGACATGTAACTAGTATCAAAGACACACACACACACACACACACACACACACACACACACACACACACACACACACACACACATATATATATATATATATATATATATATATATATATATATATATATATCTTCCAATATCATTCCTTATAAAATTCATTTTACAACGTATGGATAAAAGTAAACAAATCAAAGATCATCAAATTTCGTCCACTTTTTCAAATTTACACGTGCGTGTTTCGCCTCAGATTACGGAATATCGGAACTAAGAAATTTTGGAACTCTTCAGAAAAAGATATTACGAAAATATTATACTTCACATGGCGACTCTTGTAAATACATTTTTAAAACAAAAATATCTGCCTGATTTAACAATCAAGATTTTTTTATTTGATTTGAATGTATTTTATGTTGCAAGCAAATATCCTAGTACCAAACACATGAACTATTTATAAGACTGAATTTCTTATGTTTGGTAGAGGAATGCGACTGAAAAGAAAAAAAATCTGCTAAATTGATGTTCGCAAGATCATAATCTGATTGATGATGGATTAATTCTAAAATTCAAAATATTAACAAAACTTGATTAAAGAAGAAAAAACACGAGGAAAGTTTAGTAATATTGTCGGTCGGACCTATGAATCGAACGTCAGCTTATGCACCTTGTAAAAAGAAGAGGATTTGATTAGCCGAAAAAATCTATTTGATCCCCAAAGGCTAACAATATCTTAATCATTTTCTCGACTAACATTGATCTGTACAATAAAGTTAGTATCTGCCCAGAACCCGAATTATAAAGACAAAATTAAGGTTACTTCTTAAATGGTTGGCGTCTCTACATGGAATGACCAAGAGTCAGTCTACATTCCTCATGCACAACCCGAAACCATGGTTGCAGACATTAGCCAATCAGAATTTTAATCTCTAAGATCAATTGTCCAAAAGTGTTGAGAAGGATTAAATCTGCGCAAGAGTAAATGCGCAGAACACGTTTGGGGTGTAAATTACCTGATAAACAGGGCTAAAAACTTTCCCGAAAAATTAGCCAAAAGACATTTTTATGAATACTTATGTACACAAGATGTCAACCATAAAAGAAACCCGCAAATGGAGTAATCACACCTTTGTCAGAAATGTCAAATTCTGCTTTTTTAACTAAGCAAAATAGTTTACCTGACAATGAAGTCAATTTACAAAAAGGTTTATCTATCGGATACAACAATGAATTTACCTTCACACATCTGATAACATTGATTACCAAAAATAGCGACATCTTTTTACAGCTTACTTAGACCACACAACGTAGAAATTCCTGAAACTCTTAGTTAATTATACAATATGGTCTAGTGCGCTGGTTACATGCTTCTAGGAGATTTGGTTCCGCAGGTCGTGAGTTCAACGGTAGGGGCGGAAGTGGGTATCCAAATCAAGTGAAATTTTCTGTGCTTTTATCAATCATGCCCTTTATTTATCACTTGTTACTACTTTTTTCAGCATAACCTGAAAGTAGTCATAATGCAGAGTTTTATTGTAAAATAAAAATATGACAGAAAAGACATAGGGGCTAGCAAAAAAAAAAAAAAAAAAATAATTCTAGTAGCACAATCTCGATGAAAGAGGGGGTTGTGTGTGGAGAGAAAGTATACCCCCCCCCCCCCCTTCCCCTTTGACTGGGCCCATTTTGAAGAGGAAATACTATGCTGCGCGAGAATCAACACCTGTACTCAAAATCACCGAGACATTTCATTCTTGCTTGCGACAGTTTCGGTCGAGTTAATCCGAGTTTCTAGACGTTCCGTCCCATAATCAATCCGTTCCTTAGTCGATTCGTCCCATTACCAATCCGTCCCTAGACTATCCGTCCCATAGTTAATACGTCCCCTAGTCGATCCGGCCCAGAAAAAATACTATTTTTCAAGTGCTATTTACAGTACTGAATTGAGTTAATTCATCTGCGTATTTCATCTTCATGGTGTGTGTGCCGCTGATATCTTCTGTCATCAGGTAGTCATCCTTTAATATGTTCTATGGTATTTATGGCTTGATTGCAGACTAATTAACCTTGATCACACGTAATGTATATTAATCTTCTTGAGACTGTTTATCATAACAAATGTCTCTTCTTTTAAAAACAAGAAAAACATACTTTGCCAAAGCATTTAATGTATTTGTTCTTCCATATTAAAATAAGCTTTCAGCATTTCCCAAAAAGAAGAGATGTTTTGATATTTGACAGCTTTTTCTAAAATCATTATACACATCACAATATTCGATAAAGTGGGCTTCATTTTCAATACAAAGAATACCTTTTGTTTTTAAACAAAATTTACATACTCTGTCATTTCTTGAAATATTTCTATACCTGTCACATTCTATTTCCAAATCACGAGCAATTCTTTGAACTTCTGGAGTTAAAAAAACAAACAACAACAACCAAAAACTTCTAATAGTTAGGTTACTGTAAGCTCGTAATTAATGATCAAAGGTTGCACAGCAATGCAGTTATAAAAACTGTTTTCACTAAGGTGTTTTCACAATGATCAGTGGACATGGGACACACATTTACATTGATTGCTATACATAGTTGAATAACGATGTTTTTACAATAATTAATGGGCACACATTTTTATAACCATCACACTTTAAACAAAAGTTTTAAATCCTAGTTAAGGGTTGTATAAACAATTTTATTCACACGTCTAACTTCGGCAGTTATCTAATTTTGATAACTATAACTGCAATATATATGCAAAAACTTCCCTTTTTCTTAAAGAGACACTACAGCTCATTTTCCACATTTTAATGAAGTGTTTTTTAAACCATATATTGATAAAATGATAAAATTCACATCGATACTGACAATTTTGAACATTTGGCATGCATCAATTTACTCTCAACTGCGCGTTGAAGATCGTCCGGAATTCAAAGGTTTCTTCATGCTGACTCGGACTTTTGAATGCTTATTTACATCACGTGGTTTTGAATGACAGCAAAGGTGTTGTGTAGGAAATTATCTAAATTCCCCTTCAAGGGGTCCACACTCACCTCTCAAGTACATAAGATTATTCCCTGCTCCTTATAATAACTAATTATAAATAATTATTTCAACAGAAACCCTTCCATGTTCCCATTGACCGATGTTTTTACAACTAACACGTGTCGTGTTCAGATAAAAATAGCACTACTTACTTTTAAACGTAGTGTCTTCGCAGCTAGTCTCAAATGCAGATTTAGGGGGCCAGTATCCCCCTCCCTTTTTAAGCCACAGATTGTGAATGAAAATCAAAATTTTGCACCCGAATGGCCAATTACTTTGGCTAATCTTTGACTTTCACACCCCTCTTCGGAAATCCTAGATCCGCCACTGAGTTACATGCGTTTCTCCGAGCTCTCTGTTTTCCAACGGTCATACTGATCCCTAGGTAAATTTTATTTCACGCATGAGTTTTATCTCATTCTATTTTTACCTCTTTTCTCACAGAATCTGTCAAAATGCTAGATCTATCAACTACACTTTCTCTCACTGGACGACATGCTGCACTGTTTACTGTCTATGCGCATGCGTCTGAAGACTAAAAGGAGGAGACTCGATATTTTTTGTATAGGCCATCAAAAAGTATTAATTTTTACGTTAAAACGATAATTTTTAACTTTAGATAAGTGTTATTTTCGTAAAGTTCATACTTTCAACAATGCAACAAAAATTGAGAAAGCACTGGGAAAATTGTCATTTCATGATTTTTGCGCAAAATGAGCTGTAGTGTCTCTTTAAGTAATAATCATTTATTATATCTTTGATTTAAAAAAAATGGAGGGGCCGGATCGACTAAGCAAATTGGGCCGAATCGACCATGGGACGGATAGACTAGGGACGGACCGACTGGGGGACGGAACGACCTGCTACCGACATTATTTATCCGGGTTTACAAGTCCTCGCTCCTTGTTTCTTTCTTTTACTAAACTTCCGCTGTGTGGATGAGCATTGAACAGTGATATTTTATTTCAGGGGGATATATTTGTTATTTAGGGGGTATTTTATTATCATACTTGTCCATATAAATCGGACAAAATTCCGACCAAAGAGAAGAAGGATACTAGCGTTCCCGAGGTTTCTGTATTGGTGAGTTGAAATGGAATATTTTGTCCGTCACCATGCCTTGTTTGGGACTCGCTTGGAAGTTCCTATTTCATGGCATATAGTAACAAGATCTTGAGTTACATTATCACATTAACGTTTCTTTGAAAAAGGACCACTTTTGAATTTTTTTAAAAGCAGCTAATCATACAAATATCTTTTGTTTAAAAAAACCATGTGATTTTCACGTGGTGACAACCTTGAACTTTGTGATTTAAAAATGTCGTCATCCCTATGTATAGGTGTATCAATGTGGAATTTGCTCACTGATAATTTTATTTGCAATAGATATAAATGTTGCAACATAAGCACGACCTTAAATTGGAGTTAGAGAAAGTTAATCTTAACAAATTACTGTTACAAACAAGTATATTCAATGGTTTTAAATACCCAAAACCAGGGTTGGGCGGTTAAAACCGCCCCCGGTTTTAACCCGCGGTTTTAACCGTCCCGGTCAATACTCCCTAAGTGGTCAATACTGGTCAATGCTGGTCAAATGAGATTTAAACTGTCCATTTTCCTATTTTTGTATATTTTTTGCAAAGATAAATCACAGGAGTTTGAAAGTTACATTATCACTTTAACGTTTCTTTGAAAAAGGACCACTTTTGAATTTTTTTAAAAGCAGCTAATCATACAAATATCTTTTGTTTAAAAAAACCATGTGATTTTCACGTGGTGACAACCTTGAACTTTGTGATTTAAAAATGTCGTCATCCCTATGTATAGGTGTATCAATGTGGAATTTGCTCACTGATAATTTTATTTGCAATAGATATAAATGTTGCAACATAAGCACGACCTTAAATTGGAGTTAGAGAAAGTTAATCTTAACAAATTACTGTTACAAACAAGTATATTCAATGGTTTTAAATACCCAAAACCAGGGTTGGGCGGTTAAAACCGCCCCCGGTTTTAACCCGCGGTTTTAACCGTCCCGGTCAATACTCCCTAAGTGGTCAATGCTGGTCAAATGAGATTTAAACTGTCCATTTTCCTATTTTTGTATATTTTTTGCAAAGATAAATCACAGGAGTTTGAAATTTTATCAATAAAGTCAATAAAATTCACTTGATTGACCAAGCCATGAGCTATGCGTTAGCATAGCGAACAGGAATGAAACGCCGTTTTGGACAAATCTCGAGTTTCGCTTTGAACCGCCGCGCAATGAATATAACTCGTAAGTATTTATCACTAACAACATTTGCCTACTTAAATTTGCCTCCTAGCCCCTCTCTAATGCTGTCAGTATCCACTTTATTCGATTCCGTGTAAAGATTGACTTTACCGAGGACCCATTGTAATATGTCACATTCACTCCGGGCCTGACATTTTTGTAATCCAATGATTTCCCGCACATGCAACTTTCTACACAATTATCGCCCTTTGTTTTTAAACTCTGAACATAGTTTCTGGCCTCAAAATATGATAATTGATATGACTGATGATTTTATATGTTGTAATTTATTTCATTTGATTAAAAAATATGTGGAAGGATTAATAGCATTTTATTTTATTTTTTTTAACTTTAAATTATAAGGAATACTAAAATGTCAGGCCCGGAGTGAATGTGACGTATTACAATGGGTCCTCGGTAAAGTCAATGTTTACACAGAATCGAATAAAGTGGATACTGACAGCATTAGAGAGGGGCTAGGAGGCAAATTTAAGTAGGCAAATGTTGTTAGTGATAAATACTTACGAGTTATATTCATTGCGCGGCGGTTCAAAGCGAAACTCGAGATTTGTCCAAAACGGCGTTTCATTCCTGTTCGCTATGCTAACGCATAGCTCATGGCTTGGTCAATCAAGTGAATTTTATTGACTTTATTGATAAAATTTCAAACTCCTGTGGATAAATTAAGCCTTTTCATTATGATATATGGATCAATTGGTTATCAATAATTTTCATCAAATAATTAGATGTAATTTCATAAGTTTAATATATTTGGTTTGCTGAAACTGTGACCATAATATCTTCAGAACTATAAAAGAGGGTTACATATAGCATAACTGGACAATAGGATCTGCTTATACATGTACCTGGACAGATTAAGAATAACAAGTAGCTGGACATTAAATAAACACAGTGATTTAATATGAATTGGGTGACAGATGCTGTAGATAAACAATGTGTTGGAATGTACAGAGCAGGAGATGTACCTGAGCACAGGAAACAGTTGACAGGTGTTAATTAGCATACTCTGGGACCAGAGAGGACCAGTGTACATGTTATTGTTATGAAAACATCACCAACACACCCCCTAAAATGTTTATTTAACAGTTAAATGAAGATTTGAAACAATAGGTAGTTCTTGATAAACTAAAGAATTTGAACAGAAATAGAAAACACTTCCCCCATCATACTATCTATGGCTTCAACAAAACATTTTGGAATTTCTATGATATTGTTGAGGACAACAACAAGACCACAGCAAGATGTAAAGACTGCAATGCTGTTGTCAGTGCCAAAGTAATACGGCTACGAAACAGTTTTTAATTTTTACAATAAAATTTTACATCTTCCCCTATTTAATTGAGTCATTTACATTATTTATTTAATATTATGACTTGCAAGTATATTATAAACTGATAGTGCATGTTATGAATTACGGTATTTACCATATTGGCCACTGAAACATTTAAAATAACCAACACAGACTATAATGACCAAACAATTTTCAATCAACCAGTATTGGCCGGTTTTAACCAGTATTGACCACCGGCCCGGTCAATACTCATATTGACCACTTTTTTGCCAACCCTGCCCAAAACAATGTGTGCCCACTTTTATTAGTTTATCTAAAGATTTCGTCAATGATAATGCAAATGGAAAAACTTGGTGGGGAGATTTTAATACACCTTTGAAGACAGTCACACAGTTAGTCAATAATTAAACATCTGATTCATAACTGCATCAGCAATTAATATTTGATAGATAACCCAATATATACTACTTCTTGTATTTAAGGTATTTGTTTTCTGGTATATTCAGGGTTGTTTATCCTTGAGGATCTACATCGAGTTCCCCGAGGGCTTCTGCAGACTTACGCAGAAGTTTGACTTCAACGCAGAACCACCGTGGGATCCCAGCTAGTATCGGTTGAGTGCAGGTGTTTCCTCTGGCCAGGTATAATTAACAGAGTTCTCGGAATGTGTTTGTCCATAGTGCATCCCCAACAAATTCTTAACATGACCGATAGAATTTAGATTTTATCGGTCCAAATAAATGTCCAGCAGATTTTAAATCCAGATATTACTGAATTTCGGAACTGAACATTTTCATTGTCATAAACATTTCATCTGCTATAATGGACAGATCAGGGGTTTTTAAACGTTGAATTTAGGGCCCCATTCCGAATGCAGGGTTTGACCGACCGAGTCTACTAAATGGTGGGTCCAGTCGGGTAAAATGTTGATTTGGTAGTCCGATTGGTCGTGTTGAAAAAATAAACAAGAAACTTTACTTTAAATCACAAGATATTTTACTCTTAACTGAAAAATAACTGTAAAGAGTTTTCGAGCAAATTTGAATCGCGTGATGACATACTCTCTATTTTTAGTTCTAATGAATAAGTCGCATTCGGAAGTGATGTTTTAGGACATCTACTCGATGATGTGTGTAAAGTTATGTTTCCGATAAATAGATATAAATTGAAATCATTTTCATTTTTAAAAAAACAGTTTATTTGAATTAAATACGTGTATTAGAAAGTGTTTTTTGGTGTTGACATGTGTGCAGGAATGTCTCCATTTATATTCTAATACGACTTTTCGTCCTCAAGGAAAGATGTCCCAAGAGAAATAAAAGGGAAAAGGTCGAGAAGAAACAAAGCAGGGCTTATGAAATAGAAATTTAAAAAACCGGTTGAGGTTATTTTATTCTAAATGGACTAAATAATTTTCGTGCCGGGTAGAATTTGAAGAAACAGAAAATGTGTGTCTAGTAAAAATCATTTGAAGTAACCCGACTGGTCTAGTGCTCAAAAAAGTAAATGTCAAACCCTGCAATGCTGAAAATAATATTTAAAAATTCTTAAAGGATGATAAAAAACAAAACTATTCTAAGTCACTGTTTGATTTTTGTTAACAATTTTATTGCATTTAAGCTCGGGATCAGTATTCTTTAAATCTGTCAATGTGACAAAAAATGTAGCATATAAGGTGAACTAAAAATACTATCATCTTAAAGTTAGATTAGATGATAGTAAACATGGTAAAAACAAGAAGTCTTTATTTTTATATTTCAAAACTAAAGAGGGATCTTCAAGTAAAGAATCCATGTTCCCTGACTAGTGAACAGGTGGATAATTTGATAAGAGACTGGGTCTGAATATGCAATTTCCGAGTTGCCCAATAGTTCTTTCTCTTTGTGGAACTCTTACGCATAGTGAGATGCAAAACATACTTTCGTCCACATGCAGTGGGTACAAATGCTTATCGCTGCCTTCATATATTTCCTAAAGGATGATTATCAGACATCAAGCAACCACCCAAACTACTAGGACACATAATTTTAGTAAGTTTATGAGTATCTGATAATGGAATAGCTCAAACAAAAATCGATAATCACCATCTTTCTTTGATTAAAGTATCACTCATGCAGAAAAGGAAATCAAAAATTATTTCATATTTAATTTAATGGCCTTATTCAAACAAATATTATTCTTGATATGGTCAGTCTAATGTATACCAACGGCTGATATAAATAAAATTTACGCTTTCACAACTTTTATCCTTATTTACATAGCTAGTCTATAATATATGTATACATCTTGTACTCACCCAAGTGTTCAACAGAATACTGAACGTACCTCCATCACAGAAGAGCTGATATCTCGGAAGTTGCTTACTGAACGTGGTCATGAGATTGACAAAAGTCTTTTAATAGAATTTCTTAGGGTTTTTCTTCAGAGAATGATAAAGAAAATGAAAACTGTAGACATATTTAATTTCGTTGGGAAAAAATTTGTTGTTTTCGTAGTGAATATTATTTCGTGTGGATTAATATTTGTTGTTTAAGATCTCTTAATTATGCATATCATGCATATACCAAGTATAAACAATGTCTTTTATCTGCAATACCAACTTGCTTAGATACTGTAATGATACACATGCCAATTATGTATCATCTGCTCGATGAAGTGTGCCAATAGTAACATCTATTCAAAAACAAATCATTACTCAATCACTAGGTGATCAATACAGTCTTAGCCAGATTTATTTTTTCACTGCATGCCCTTCAGGCAGGTCTGTGATTTTTTGGGGGACCAAGATGCCACTGATATTTGGCTGTTTCCCCTCACAAAAATTAGCTATTTGTTGCCAATTATATGTATGTTTTTCCCAATTTCAAATCTAGAAAAATTAGGCCATTTTAAACAAAAAGTTACCATATATTGCTGACAAAGAGTAAATACATTTTTATGCCCCCAAGATCGAAGATTGTTTTTGTCCTGTCTGTCATTCTGTAATTCTGTCTGAAACTTTAACCTTGCTAATAACTTTTGAACAGTAAGTGATAGGGCTTTGATATTTCACATGAGTATTCCTTGTGACAAGACCTTTCCGTGGGTACCAACATTTTTGACCCCGTGACCTTGACCTTGGAGTTTGACCTACTTTTTAAAAACTTTAACCTTGCTAATAGCTTTTGAACAATAAGTGATAGAGCTTTGATATATTAATGTGCAGCATAATTTTTTGGATTATTAAACAAATATATTGTCAATCTAAAATGTATATGATATTGTTCTCATTTACATGTCAAAATTCTATGAATTGAGAGTCTTTGAAAATCTCTCCTTTATTGAGTTACTTCTCGTATATATTAGCTTGTCATCATCTACGTATATATTAGCTTGTCATCATCTACGTATATATTAGCTTGTCATCATCTACGTATATATTAGCTTGTCATCATCTACGTATATATTAGCTTGTCATCATCTACGTATATATTAGCTTGTCATCATCTACGTATATATTAGCTTGTCATCATCTACGTATATATTAGCTTGTCATCATCTACGTATATATTAGCTTGTCATCATCTACGTATATATTAGCTTGTCATCATCTACGCTGTTGATTTCACTCCAGCACTAATAGAAATGCAACATGACATGTAAAGATAAACTGTAATGATCTTATGGACCATATTCTGTTGGTATCTGAGTGGTGAAAATGCTAAATTTCAACACAGTAGTGATTTAAATCTCTGATGCATAAAAACTCGCATGTTCTGCACATCACTCGGACGCCATATTTGTTGTTTTGGTGTATGTAAAACCTAAACTGAACTGAAATCCAGAATTTGTAATCAGTGAATCGAATGGTATGAATTGTGGTGCACCGACAGTTTTGGTGCACCGCACAGCCCTATTTTATGCATCTTTACCATTTTAATATACTATGAATGATTTTTCCCAATTTGAGGAAAATGTCGCTAATTTTTCGCAATTCAAAAGGAGGGGTGGTAGTTTGAACAACAACAACCAAAAAAAAAAAAATCACTGCAGGTATATACACTAATTCTACTAGCCTGAACAAATATCACATGGTGATGCCCAGAATTTTATGAAGTAATTTTATTCTTACTTGCCTTTCAATGCCAAGGAAATCTACTTTTTCAAGAGCATCTATTGTCACCATTTATTTTCAATCTGTACCCTTTATTTTTGGCCTAACAGAGCCAAAAGAAGTATGTGCTGCTCACTTCATTGAATGAGTTCCCACATGTGTTTGTTGTTTTATTGTGTTAAACTTAACAGATTGACAGTTTTATAGGTATTAGCCACTAATAATACAATTTACGTACCAGCATTATTTAATACACCAATCACCACTTGTTACATAGATCTCTTTGTCTTTCTGATTATTTGTATAATATCCACTACAACACCATTAACAGGCAACAGTCTTTGACAGAGTTTAATCTAATTTTTGGAATATCAGATATGGATTTAGAATTGGCATTTATGATGTTAAAGAGAGGCTGTAAGAAGTTGACAGAAGTAAAATTCTTTCCATTTTAGATTGTTTGTATAACTTTTGATAATCAAAATGAAGAAATATATTGGAAACAACTCTACTGTTCAAATTATCAACTATGAACGAACCATCAAGAGCCTTGTAGAGGAGAAAGCTGACCTCCATGACCAAGAGGTAACCCTAACTTTGTTTTCTTTTAAACACTGTAGATTAACATGATACTTCAGTTAGCGAGAGGTTCATGATGGGATAGATTTTTAACATCTAACCATGGCTTGTGTAAGGGCATGAACACAGTATTAGAACTCTTACATGTTCTTATAGAAGGAATATATATTTTTGCATGGCTACTTTCAACTGTTGTCCCTAGGGAGGGGAAAAGACTTTGGAAAACTGTTGCCCAAGAATCCATGTAATAAATGTTTTATTACCTAACCTACATTGTAAATTCTTTAATTCATTAATAGTAACAGAAACTTGCAAATAATCAGTATTTCTCTTTATCTAATTTTGTAGCAATATCAAGTTATCAACATCATTTTGCACATATTTCATTTTGTTGTAAAATGGAAATACATTTTACCGATGAAAAAAAAAGTACCAGAAAGTAAAATTTTCATATTTTTCTAAAAAAAAAATAAATGAAATTTATGCCTACTGGTGGACAAGATATTGCTATGACTGGTAAGCAGGTTGACTGTTAACTAGGGAAACTGTTGGAAATGGTTAATTACAACTTATATTGTAGGTTAGGTAATATTGTGAATTAATGAATTGATAGTATTAGTATGTTATATATAAAGTATATGTTTCTATCTCATTCTTAGTTTTAAAGCCATATTATTACTAGAGATAACACGTCTACATTTGTATTTAGTCCTTTGTTTATTTTCAGCAAAAGGAGGATGCATTCTTTATTGGTGACCTCGGGGATATTGTCACTAAGTACCAAGTTTGGAAACAGACACTGCCAAGGGTCATGCCCTTTTATGGTAAGAAATATCTCATACCATCAGCCTGGAATTTCACCTGTATTGGAATTCTTAATGCATTTAATATAAGTTTTTGCAGCTTTCTGAGAGCTCAAGTGAGCTTTCCTGATCACATTCTGTCTGTCTGTCTGTCTGTCCACCTTTGAGATTAAAACATGTTAGACTTTTTCTCCAGAACCACAGGGCTAATTTCAGCCAAACTTGCTTGGGTAAAGTGGATTCAAGTTTGTTCAAACGAAGTGCCATGCCATTTTTGAAGCGATGTAGTGAAAATTTTGTGGTATCTTTTGAAATCTTCTCAAGAACCGCAGAACCAGTTTCAATCAAATTTGACACAAATCATCCTTTGGTAAAGGTGATTAAAGTGTGTTCAAATGAATGGCCATACTCCATCCAAAGGGAAGATAATCAAGAAAAGGCAAAAATAGGGTGGAGTCATGTAGTATACCTCCATAAAAACAACATGGCCATGAATACTCATATTAATATGCAAGCATCCCCAGATAGTGCAGGTTCAAATATGTTCATATTCTTTTCCCAGGGTGGGGCCACATTAGGGGATTAAAATTTTATATGGGAATATATAGGTAAAATCTTTAAAAATCTTCTCAGTTAACAGCAGGACTGTGAATACTCATTGATATGCAAGCATTCCCAGGCAGTGCAGATATAAGTTTGTTAAAATTATAACCCACGGGGGGTAGGATGGGACAACAACAGAGGATCAAAGTTTTATACAGGAATACATAGAGAAACATCTTTAAAAACTGAAACTTGAACCTTGCATATAATTTTTGAATAGGGTCTCATATTTCATACATGTGCATTAATTGACATGGAAACTTTTAACCTTGTGACCTTGACCTTAAAGTTTGATCTACCTTTTTAAGAAAACCTACCTATTCAATATCTCCTGAACTACTTGAGGTAGGGCTTTCACATAGATTCATATAGATTTCTTATGGCAAGACCTTTCATTTCATACCATGCTCTTTGACCTTGACCTTTAGAACAAATAAGGTCATGTTATTCATATTGGTATTGAGGCATCCCTATGTTATGTGAATTAAGTTCAGTATACTTATGTCATGACCCTTAGAGGCTAGGTTGGGGCCACTATATGGGGACAATTTTTCATGGGAATTGAGATTAAAAAATTTTGTTTTAAAAAAGTGAAAACAGTTGAATTACAGTAGGGCCAAGGGGATTCATGTGAGCAGTGTGCCTCATGGGCCTCTTGTATAAATTTTTATGTTTGTTCATGAAAGTGAAACAATTGATGTTTTGTATTGAATTATTAGATTTAATGTGTAATTTTAGCTGTGAAGTGCAATGATGACTATGCTGTACTGAAGCTGTTGGCAGATATGGGCACTAATTTTGACTGTGCAAGCAAGGTCAGTAATTGATAATTTGTTATTATTTTTGTTTTATTATATTTAGTTATGGTATTCATTGTATACAGATAAGAAAGATAACTTTAAGGTTTAGTCTTGACTTGAAGTATGACTATAGGGATGCAGATAAGCACTCTCCAAAATGACGAGAAAATTTCTGTGTGTCCCTAAAAAAAATTATTCTGATCGCCCACTTGGCATTCGTAAAATTTCCCTCATCTTAGTTCCTAGGTAATTTAGTTGAAGTAAATCAGGTACTGCTGTTTACTATTTTGAACTTTAGGACTAGACTATTATGCATGTGATAATTATAACCTTCGCCTTCTGTATCCAACAAGGTGCAAATTTTGACAATAGTTTTTCATTAGGGTTATTTATCTTTTGGTTGTTGAATTTCTTCATTGCAAATACATGTACATTTTATGACAAACAGATAAACTTTTAAGATTGGCTTTCAACAACATTTCTGAACTTTAAAATTTCTTTTAAACATGATAGATATACGGAACCATGAAATTAAATTTATAGGAAGCATGAGAAGTGTCTACGGCTCAGAATGTCATTATAATTATTGTACACTGGTTAGTTCAAAGCATAAGTTGGTGGTATCTAGGGGATATTATATTAATTTACAGAACATATTTCTTTTATTGATGTAAAATGTGAAATTGAATTAAAATGTCAATTTGGATGTGACTAATTGTTTTCAATGTGGGCATCCAAGATTTTAGACTTGGGGGCTTACTTGGCGAATTTTCATCTCTGGACTACACGTAATACCGAACAATGAATGTCCTGTACATATGCATATAATTTTAAATTAAACATTTTATATACATCAATGGAATATTTCTTGAAATCTGTACAGGTGGAAATTATGAAAGTTCTGGATTTGGGAGTTGATCCGTCCAGAATCATCTATGCCAATCCATGCAAGCAGAATTCTTATATCAAGTATGCTGCCAAGAAACATGTGGACATGATGACTTTTGACAATGAGGATGAGCTCCATAAAGTCAAGGCCTGGTTCCCAGAGGCTAGGCAAGTTTAAAGACAAACTATTAAGCTAAACCTGTTTTTTTTAGTGACACCATAATTAAGAGTACAATTATAAGTTTGTAAAATATTCGAGAACAGCTGGTAATGCATTTGATATTTACTGCAGCCATGTGTGACTTGTGCATGGGTTCACAATATAAGGTTTTCTATGGTTAGAGGTTAAAATCTGATTTCTATCAAGACTTTCCTCTTTGTACCCTTTAGGCTGGTTCTGCGAATTCTCCCTCCCTCCAACTTCAAGGTTCAGTGCGAGCTAGGGAACAAATATGGATGTCATCCAGACAAAGCGTGGTCTTTGCTGGAGGTGGCTCGCAACCTAGAGCTTAATGTCATGGGAGTCAGGTGAGTGCAGTTTTGTCTCATTCATAAGACAATGTTGTATAATGCATGTAAAATAACACACTGAGGAAAAGTATGCAACCAGCTTGTTTATATTTTTATTGATTTTTTAATTGGATTTGTTAATATGTGTACAGTGCATTGGTGTGAGCACAGCCATTGTATACTTTCATGTATAGGTTTATGCTTAATAGGCATGTAGAATCAGATAATTCCAAAGTTATCTGGATGTGTACAAACAGCTGTCAAAACATCTTGCAACACAACACTAGACATTTGATGCGCCATTTATTGAACACAGAAAATATTACATAGTTGATGTAGACAGTGCTTATGCTTTTACGCTGGAAATGAAAAGTTGATAACTGGAATATTTCACGTTTTAACATCACAGTCTGTAGCAGCTTGAATACACTTGGATATTTAGATTTATTTAACAGTTGTAATTCCATAATGTTATCTGTGTGTTAAGAAAGTCTAAATGCAAAATTCTTCAATGGTAGTCAATGGAAAAATTTTGGTACGAGTTATGCTGATGTGTTACGGTGACGTCTTCCATAAGTGACTCGAACTAAAGAAAATGAGGGTAAACGATGTAGCCCAAACTTTGTATTTTGAACCAATTATCTCTTATACAAATGTTACCATTAGAGCTATCTTTGCGAGCATCCCTTTGGGCTGCTTGCTGCACTTGGTACTATTGACAGAGATTCATACATCAAAATATGGTGTTTCAGTTTCCATGTGGGCAGTGGATGTGAGGAGGCTGAAGCTTTTGCTGTTGCCATACAACAGGCACGTACTGTCTTTGACCTTGCCCTTGCCATGGGATTCAACATGACCTTGCTTGACATTGGAGGAGGATTTCCAGGCCAACAGTCTTCACCAATTCCATTCAGTGCAGTATGTATTATTGAGTTTTACATGTAGATGAGGATGGCTCTTGAAATAGCCGCTGAAAAGTTGTTAATTTTTCAATGTTGTCCAATCTCAACAATGGTAGTTGAGGATGGTGAATAAAATGGTGAACTCGAAATTTTGAAAATGGTCAACATTTTCAAAATGACTGTCCAAAAATGTGTCAGAACTCTGAATAAAACTTTAATGTATAGGAGAACCCCTGCCCAAATTTTTTTTAGCAATTTCTGAAAGTGCTTTGATATTTTATAATAGGTGTTTAAAACTTGTAATTTCCAGTTGGTTTGATATGTAAAATTTGATGTCTCCCTTAACTTAAAGCTTGTTTCTTCTTTGTTACACATTCTACACTTGTGCTGAAAGGGTTTCCTTTCATTATAAGGGATCTCAGGGGAATTTAAAACTATCAGGGCTTTGCAAGAGGAGTGTACCATATATACTCGCCTTTAAGTCTGTTAGATTATAAGTCGGTTGTATAGTTTTTAGGTTATTTTGGAGGGAATTGCCATTTACCTGTTTATAATTTTATCTAACTTTTTTCAAGAATCGGTTGACAATTTCAAATCGATGCTCTAATGTTTTTACCTGTTTTTCAAATAATATTTCAAGAAATGTGTCGATATTTGACTTTTTTTCCACAACAAATCAATTTCATACCAATACTATTTTGTATTTACCTGTGTTCCAATAATATTTTTGGATATGACATCGATATTTAACTTTTCATACTCAACAAATTAAACAGTTACTATTTTGTTTATTTTGTCCATGTTTTTGTTGTTTAAAGAATACTAGGCTATACATTACGCCGTCCAGAAAAATACTTATCTTCTTAGGACACTCCTTTAAGTCGGACATAGAGTTTTGTACCAAAATTTAACTCCCAAAAATCCAACCTCTAGGCAAGTATATACAGTAAACAGTATGCAGTTTGTTTATTTTGCAGAAAGTGGACTTCAAAGCAATTTTCCCTATGGAGTAGGGAATTATTTGGTGTTCATTTGGGAGACTTTGATTACAATTATTAGTTGTTGATTTACAGATTGCAAGTGTTATCAATGAGGCCTTAGATCAGCACTTCCCAGCTTCTTCCGGAGTGGAGATCATTGCTGAACCTGGGAGATACTTTGTAGCTTCTGCCTTCACTCTCACTGTCAACATTATTGCCAAGAGAGTGGTGACCAATGAAAAGACCATTGGTGAGATTTTAAAAATTAGCAAGGGGCAAGTAATGAGTTAAGAAACAATATTGACCTGAAAATTAAGCACAAAAAGCAGAGAGGTCTTGTGAATACCATATTCTTTGGTGATAAAATGTAAATCTAGACATCAAAGCAGGAGTTCATGTCTTTCTCGTGAGACACAGACCCATTCACTAGGTAGACAACTGATTATGAATATGAACTGATAATCTGGAATAGTGACATTCAGATGACCTTTGTAGATGATGCCCCCCAGGACACCCAAGGACCCGTCATGATGTACTATGTAAACGATGGAGTCTATGGCTCTTTCAATTGCCTATTGTTTGACCATGCTAAGGTGGAAGTCAGCACTCTTCAGGTAGTAACAACAGCTGATAGAAAGGATGATCTTTCTCTACAATTCACTGTCAGTGATAATACCCGTACATTTACTTGCATCTATGTACACTTCCTACTTCATATAGTACATTTCATAAAGGATATTACTACTATTAAGGACAAATGTGTAGAATATGCTGAACAAAACCTTTAGAAATGAAAGTTGTAATTGGCTGTTTACCAGTAATCTTATGTTATCCTAATACTCTTGACATGATCCACAATATAATGAGATTAATGCAAAATACAATACACACGAAACCTGATATAAAGCTGTTTTAATGATACACACGAAACCTGATATAAAGCTGTTTTAATGATACACACAAAACCTGATATAAAGCTGTTTTAATGATACACACAAACCTGATATAAAGCTGTTTTAATGATACACACAAACCTGATATAAAGCTGTTTTAATGATACACACAAAACCTGATATAAAGCTGTTTTAATGATACACACAAACCTGATATAAAGCTGTTTTAATGATACACACAAACCTGATATAAAGCTGTTTTAATGATACACACAAACCCGATATAAAGCTGTTTTAATGATACACACAAACCTGATATAAAGCTGTTTTAATGATACACACAAAACCTGATATAAAGCTGTTTTAATGATACTCACAAAACCTGATATAAAGCTGTTTTAATGATACACACAAACCTGATATAAAGCTGTTTTAATGATACTCACAAAACCTGATATAAAGCTGTTTTAATGTTTAATGATACATACACAAACCCGATATAAAGCTGTTTTAATGATACACACAAACCTGATATAAAGCTGTTTTAATGATACACACGAAACCCGATATAAAGCTGTTTTAATGATACACACAAACCTGATATAAAGCTGTTTTAATGATACACACAAAACCCGATATAAAGCTGTTTTAATGATACACAAAACCCGATATAAAGCTGTTTTAATGATACACACAAAACCTGATATAAAGCTGTTTTAATGATACACACAAAACCTGATATAAAGCTGTTTTAATGATACACACAAAACCTGATATAAAGCTGTTTTAATGATACTCACAAAACCTGATATAAAGCTGTTTTAACACAAAACCTGATATAAAGCTGTTTTAATGATACACACACAACCTGATATAAAGCTGTTTTAATGATACACACAAACCTGATATAAAGCTGTTTTAATGATACACACAAACCTGATATAAAGCTGTTTTAATGATACTCACAAAACCTGATATAAAGCTGTTTTAATGATACACACAAAACCTGATATAAAGCTGTTTTAATGATACTCACAAAACCTGATATAAAGCTGTTTTAATGATACTCACAAAACCTGATATAAAGCTGTTTTAATGATACACACAAACCTGATATAAAGCTGTTTTAATGATACTCACAAAACCTGACATATAGCTGTTTTAATGTTTAATGATACACACACAAACCCGATATAAAGCTGTTTTAATGATACACACAAACCTGATATAAAGCTGTTTTAATGATACACACAAAACCTGATATAAAGCTGTTTTAATGATACACACAAACCTGATATAAAGCTGTTTTAATGATACTCACAAAACCTGATATAAAGCTGTTTTAATGTTTAATGATACACACACAAACCCGATATAAAGCTGTTTTAATGATACACACAAACCCGATATAAAGCTGTTTTAATGATACACACAAAACCCGATATAAAACTGTTTTAATGATACACACAAACCCGATATAAAGCTGTTTTAATGATACACACAAAACCTGATATAAAGCTGTTTTAATGATACACACACAACCTGATATAAAGCTGTTTTAATGATACACACAAACCTGATATAAAGCTGTTTTAATGATACACACAAAACCCGATATAAAGCTGTTTTAATGATACACAAAACCCGATATAAAGCTGTTTTAATGATACACACAAAACCTGATATAAAGCTGTTTTAATGATACACACAAAACCTGATATAAAGCTGTTTTAATGATACACACAAAACCTGATATAAAGCTGTTTTAATGATACTCACAAAACCTGATATAAAGCTGTTTTAACACAAAACCTGATATAAAGCTGTTTTAATGATACACACACAACCTGATATAAAGCTGTTTTAATGATACACACAAACCTGATATAAAGCTGTTTTAATGATACACACAAACCTGATATAAAGCTGTTTTAATGATACTCACAAAACCTGATATAAAGCTGTTTTAATGATACACACAAAACCTGATATAAAGCTGTTTTAATGATACTCACAAAACCTGATATAAAGCTGTTTTAATGATACTCACAAAACCTGATATAAAGCTGTTTTAATGATACACACAAACCTGATATAAAGCTGTTTTAATGATACTCACAAAACCTGACATATAGCTGTTTTAATGTTTAATGATACACACACAAACCCGATATAAAGCTGTTTTAATGATACACACAAACCTGATATAAAGCTGTTTTAATGATACACACAAAACCTGATATAAAGCTGTTTTAATGATACACACAAACCTGATATAAAGCTGTTTTAATGATACTCACAAAACCTGATATAAAGCTGTTTTAATGTTTAATGATACACACACAAACCCGATATAAAGCTGTTTTAATGATACACACAAACCCGATATAAAGCTGTTTTAATGATACACACAAAACCCGATATAAAACTGTTTTAATGATACACACAAACCCGATATAAAGCTGTTTTAATGATACACACAAAACCTGATATAAAGCTGTTTTAATGATACACACACAACCTGATATAAAGCTGTTTTAATGATACTCACAAAACCCGATATAAAGCTGTTTTAATGATACACACAAAACCTGATAAGCAATCTTCACGATGCAAGCAAATATAGATAGGGTGCATTTATACAGGCATGCGTGTTTTTTTTATCTTTACAGAATTATGTAATACAAAATAATCTACAAGTAGGTATGAGCATTTAGAAATACGATGTATTTTATCTCCCAAAAATGAATTCAATCATATATTAATCATTTACACTACATAAAATGTTTTACTAGTAATTAAATAAAAGCAAGGACATTGACATTTATAGGAGTCTATGTTCTCATGATTACATATTGTACAATTAAGGGATTAAAGTTACAGAGCAAAAATTGTGGGATCCAACCTATCTATCCTAAACAAACATATTAGTTGGACATTACAACATTTATGTATGTCCATTTTCACTATCAAAGTTTGTGTAAAAAGACTTGTGTACTATTGTTAGAATTTTTAAAAGATAATACATTTTTAAAGGCCTGGTTTGTGAACTTAAACATTTTATACATGGGGGTGCTTTTTGAATACAGCTTGAATTGGATTAGAATGAAACCTTGACAGAAATGTTGAGAATCAAGTGTATAAATGTGCAAGATACCACATGTTTTAGGATGAAATCAATTTTTGTTATTTCCCATACTGTACCGTGGACATTGTTATTATGATGTACAGGGTTTTATATCGGATTATTGTGAAATTTTACAGAAATATTTATAAGGGTCTAGTAAGTATACGGAAGTGGAATGGGGTTGTAATTGTATGTATTATATGTGTAAAATACATGTACAAACACTTGGTCAGAAATTCGATTTTGCATGTACATGTGTTTTGAAAGTTAAAAAAAGAACTTAAAATGTTTTGCATACATATACATGTATTTACTACTTAGTGCATGTGTTTTTATATTGAATTTACATGTAATAGGTTGATAGATATGCTATCGGATCATTTTGATATCTAATATTATGCAGAATACTGTATACAGGGTTATTATCACCCTGTGTTATTTTCACCTTTCTACACCTGCAGACAGTTTTGCCCCATTTTAAATTCACCCAGACATAGTTGTGTTAAAAGAGAGATTTAAGAGAAAACAGTTTCGCCCACTCTTAAATTCGCTCAGTGACAACGAGAGTGAAAGAAACAAAAATAAAATGGGGGTGAATATTTCCCTGTATACAGAACATAAACAAGCACTGAATAATCAAAAGCAAATTGCCTCAGTCATTAGCATTCAAATACGAGAGAATATATGGAGATCATTTGTTGTCACAAAATATACGTCTGTTCTTCAAGGGTATCAACCATGTATACTGTATTACTGTCTGAATCAAATAATATATTTCAATATAAATGCAATGTTATGATAAACAGGAAGCCTGGTATGATACATGTGATAGGACACATCCATGATACTACAATATACTTATTGTTGAATTCAGATATTGTCTAATTCAAACAAAATAAAAACTGGACATCAACACCTTAGGTTAAAATTGTGGAATTCAATAGGGTCTGGATCTAAAGTTATAAACTTTCAAGAAATAAACAGATCACTAACACATCATGAGAATGCATGAGTAAATTTATTTGGTTGACCATTTTCGACCATGGACCGGTTGTCATCAGAACAATGATATTTGAAATATGTCTATAAAAATAAACAATGCAGCTGATGTTGCCATTCACAATAAAAAATGCTGAAGGTTTGTACATATTGCAGATTTAATTAACAACTTAATAATTATTATAAGATGTGATTAATTTGTATTAATATCCTTCAGAATAATAGAGTCAATTTCATTGGTTGAGGGCTGGTCATGTGAAGGGAGACAATTTGTGATATCTCCCTCATTGTTTTGAAATACGTTACGAAATGTTTACACTTGACGTGTTTTTGCGTCATTCTATTGTGACGTCACAATCAAAAGCTTTCACTCATTTAACTTTCTCAAAAATTAGTTTTTTGTTTTCTTTGATAATAAATGAGTGTAAAACAAAATACTGCATGTGTACAATTCAGGGTAACATTGATTTCACCCCTCGAAAACCATTGAAAATTTTCAGCAGAAAAAGTTGGTAGGTGTTTGTCGACGTTTTGAATTTAAAAAAAAATTAATATGGTACAAGTCAATAAATGTTTGCTATTTATTTTGATGTTCAGATTCTTTAGGATAATAAAACTATAATGGACTGTTTAGCAGGGAGATATCACAAATTATCAGCATAGGCGCCCTGGGGTGATAACCCTAAGACCTGATTATTTGTGTTGTCTCCCTGCTAAACAGTCCATAATTGTAATATGTCTATGTTATAGAACACTTACAGTTTATGGAATTTGTCGACACTTATAATTCATGGAATTTATGGACTATTTGATGCATCACATAATATAAATCTCATTTACGTTGATAACTTGAGAAACGATACAAGTTAATCACATGTTGTATAAATTAACATTATTAAGCTAATCTGCAATATGTACAAACCTTCCACATCTTTTTTACTGTTTATTTCAATAGACATATTTTGTGGTTCATTATTCTGATGAAGATTGCCCCAAGGCTGAAACCAACCATTAGACAACTAAATAAATTTACTCATGCATTCTCATGATGTGTTGGTAATCTGTTTAATTCTTCAAGTTTATTGTTGAATTGTCCAGAATAACATTGCAGATACTGTAACATGATAGCATTACATAGTAAGCAGATCAGAATTTAGATCAATTGTTCCATTGAAATATGAATTTATTGTTAATAGGTAAATGAATCCGAGCAGTGTTACAGCAGCAGTGTTTGGGGACCAACATGTGACGGTCTAGACTGTATCCTAGAGGATTGCCCCCTCCCAGAACTCCGTGTAGGGCACTGGCTGTTCTTCAGGGACATGGGGGCCTACACCATGTCAGCAGCTTCAACCTTCAATGGCATGCCTCCACCCCAAAAGTACTACTTTTGTGAACAAACTATGTGGTAAGTGCAAAGAAGAGTCAGATTGAGATGTCTCTCAAGTATTGCATTGAAGGAAACCACGAGTATAGATGGAAAATAGCACTTTATTTGAGAAACTTCATGCTTGCTTTAAGTTAGTCCTCATCATAAACCACGCCTGTTGTTTCCGTTCACACTACAACACAGCTTTGTTTGTATGATTAAAAGAGCCCTTTATATGAATATTCATGTTTATACATTAACCAATCGGGGAGCTTCCATGATTTATTTTAGATGAAAAAATAGCACTTGAAAATCATCGCGTGGCTAGTAGCTGAATAATCCAAGGATTGATGATTGGGAAAACTAACACTATACTATTGATACAGACTTTGCAAGCATAGCCTCTGTTGCAGTGCTTCCCAAGGTCTTCTGGTACTCACTGGACATTTGGTCCAGTAATGGTCGAGTTATTACTGGACCAAATCACATTTTACCAGACCAAAATTTTATCTGCAAATTAATCCCCTATTGTGGCCCCACCTTACCCTTGGGGCCATGGTTTTGACAAACTTGAATTTACTCTATATCAGGAAGCATGCAAATTTGAACTTTCTTGCCCAGTGGTTCTTGAGAAGATTTTTAAAGATGTCCCCTATATATTCCCATGTTAACCTTTGATCCCCTATTGTCGCCCTACCTTACCCCTGGGGGCCATGATTTTAACAAAATGTTAGGAAGCTTTCATGTAAATTTGACCAGAATGGCATCGGCGACGTACTTTATTAGCCCAAGCATTTCACTTCAGATTCGTCATTGGAGTAAACTTTTCCAACCCATGTTCAACACCAGTGTTATGAAATATATGTTTTTTTAAAACTCGAGCAATTCGCGTAACTCAAATCAAACATGTCCGTGTTGTTTAAGTACTTCTTGTCAGTTTAAACGCTTTATTTACTTGTTATTTATTACCTAATTCAAACGCTTCAAAGACGTCAGTAATTTCACGGGATATTGCTCAATTGTATTATCACCCTCTCGGGGGGAATTGAAGATGATTACAAGTTTGATAAATATTTGAGTTAAACTTAAACAGGTTTTCTGTTTGCATTGACTAAAAAACAGAGTAAATTTGGGACATGCTGCTAAAAATTGAAAATTTATCTGATCATGTATTTCATTGGGGAAAAAAATCATCGGACACTTGGTCCGGCCAACAACTGATATTGATCGGACCAAAACAAAAATTACTGGACAATGTCCGACGGACCTTCGGAATCACTGCTGTTGTTGAGGCAGAAGTCATTTTATATATACTTGACTTAATGTTTCTAAAAGAGTGATCTTAAGCTATTTTGTCTGTTATTATTTTTAAATAACCACTACACATTTTACCTGTGGCACGGTGCAGATAAACACTACACATTTTACCTGTGGCACTGTGCAGCCGTTAAGATATGGAAATCTGTTATTTTAAAGGTGACTGTGTTAAATTGATCAATAAATGATTGTGTCATTTCATAAATACTCATTAAAACTTTGTATATGGACATATTGTGTACATGTGCATATTCACAAGAAATTCTGATTTGATTTATTTTTTTCCTGAAAGTTGTGCCCCTTTTGAACATAGATATTTGGCCAAAATATACTATTTAGTGCAATTTGTGTGAAACCAGTTTTCATGCCATACATGTGTATGTAATTAAGATATTTCTGTTTTAACATTTTACACAATTTATATTTGTAAACAATAGTACTCGAGTAGTGTCATCTAGTTACATGTGTGAAAAAAGTACAGGATAGCACAGAGGCATAGGAATTTGTTATATTTTTTGGCATAGTATTGCCATTCATTAATGTGTAGCATTGTCATTCATTGTGGGGCGTGGGATATTTTTCTTATCATTTAATTTCACTTGTAAAATGCAATTTGATTGGTTCATTTCCAAGGAATGATGTCGCAATGTGCTTGGCTCTTCTGTTTTCATTTGTTACTACGACATTATTGCACCACATCATATAAAATCCCATGTTTTCTTATTGATTGAGTTATATTGAATGCGTTTAACTAAATTCAGTCTTCAAAATTTAAGATATAAAGTAAGTTGGGAGAGTTTAGGGTTGTTTTTTTTTTTATAAACCACTTTGCTTTCATTCCTTAAATATAGCTTAACAGTCAATATCTTCAATGCATATAAATATGTGAAAATTTCAAAGAACTATAAAACTCAAATTTACTCTGAACATTTCAACCATAAGGAGATTTGGCAGAGAAATATGAGATAAACAGAAAAATTCCCAAAATTCATGGCTTAGTGAATCTCTAATTCACTCGACTTTAAGAGTCTTATCACTATGACATCACAATGTACCCAACAGCTCTGTCACAGCTTACACAGTTTGATAGGACATGATGTCATAGCTATGAATGGGATGGCAGCCACTGTTATGACTGATAGTTTCATTAGTGTCCTTAAGATAATGTTTCATCTAATATGCTTTGGAGCAAAAATTCATTGTCATGGTTTTTTTCTTTCATTTTTTTTTTCTTTTCTATTATTTTTTTGTTTGTTTTTTATTTGATTAGATAAGGAAGGAAAGCAGGGTTTATTGTCATGTGTAATTGGCTATATCATTGTCAGAACAACAAAATCTGAAAAACTACTTATATTGAAAGGACATCCATTTCTGATTATAGTCTGTGTGAATTTCAGATAGAATTAGCCAATTTATCTGTCTGATTTCCAGGGAAAGTAACTCTTCCATGCCCATAAACTTCCTTCTATGACCTGAAATGTCACATGATCTGGATATTTGTTTAGTTCACCCGAGTCACTCAGGTGACCTATCAATATTGGTCGGCATCCACTGTCGAGCATAAACAATTGAACACTTTTTAACTTCTTGAAAACTACGCTTTCAATTCTTTTCAAATTTGGGAAGAACCATCTTTAAGACAAAGGGCATAAAATATAGATTTCAGGAATCCTGCACCCCTAGGGGTCTTAGTGCTAGGGTAAATTTTTAGAAAACTGCACTTCTAAAGAAAAACTGAATGCCTAGTCATGTAGAACAGGAAGGCCTCAACCAAAATTGTAAATTTTATGATTCCCAAGACAGAGATTCTGACTCCAAGGTGGGGTGTAAAACATTTGAATAACGTATTCTTTAATGCTACTGATACTGAATGGAAGCTTAATGGATATTTAGAAGAACAGGTTGCCTCATACTAAAATTGTAAATTTCATGACCCCAGGGATAGGGGTTTAGGTTCTAGGGTGGGACAAAATTATCATAGTGATTATTGTCTTTATTATTTGGAGGACTTCTTCGTTTAAGTTTTGCTGATAGTGTATGAAAACTAAATGCATATAAAGAAAAAGCAGAAAGGGATTTACCAAAATTGTGAATTTCACAACCCCAGGGTTCTGACTTTGGATGTTTAGTGATGAAACGATTGTCGCCGATGATCGATTGTCGGTCGTTCAGAGACCTACGATGCTACTAATCGATTACCAAATAAAAGTCGCCGACATCGTTGACCAAACAAAATCCGGAAATCACTTCAACTTTGTTCAAATTTTATTTTCTATTTGTCAAACCCGATCAAAAATAAGCAAACAAAATGGCGGGAGATATGAAGGACGGTAACAACAATGACATTCAACAGTCAAATAAAGGAGCCTATCTCTGATATCTTTGATACATTGAGATTATAGATAAATTCCATCACTTGATATATTGGAATCCTGATTTACTTACCTGTGAACAAATGAAACAAAAAAGAATTTGAGGGGAAAACACTTAAATGCCAATTCCGATTATAATCGATTACTTGTGTCCGATTATTGTCGATAATCGATTATGGTTTTTGGTCCGATTGCCCATCACTAACGATGTTAAAAGATATAAAATTCTGTAAAATCTTTTATCAGTATTGTCATTTTTTGGGAGCATTAATATATTCTGTAAAATCTTTCTTCAGTATTGCCATTTTTAGGGAGCATTTATGGTTTTTTTTACACATTTCGTTTTATATTGCTGCTGAATTTTATGGATTAGCTTATCTGTTAAACATAACTCATCTTCATGCTACTGTGCTCAGGTGACCAATAAGGCCTGTGGGCCTCTTGTTTAATCAAGGCTCCCTATTATTTCACCAAGTATGAGAAAAAAATCATTCACAAATATTGTTTTCATACCACTCAGCAGAGTTCTTGAAATTTCTTTTGAAATGTCAGACATTTGGTCTGACACTGTTAGAAATAGTGTCAGCCCAAACAAAATTTTGTCAGTCCAGATAAAAATGCATCGCTTTTGAGGTTTTCATATATTTTATTTACTACATGTGTAATTGTATTCAATCTCCATCGCAGCTATAAGTTTATAAATCATCTTTTCATACCCTTTCTCATCTTCCTTATACTCTGAATGAATCTTCCTCACTTTCACTATCTGAGTGACTTTCTTGCTCTATTTCTCTCTCACCCTCCACTTCTCTCTCATCCTCCATTTTTCTCTCTATCCTGTATATTCCTCTCAACTTCTTTCTCATCTTCCTTTGCAATCGTAGCTACTTTTTCTCTCACTTAAGCCCGAGTGTAGTTGGTCTTTCGTCAGTTTCGACTTAGAGCAGATTGTGTCATCAAACAGTAGGTAAAAACGCTACAAACAAAAGCCATTGTCTCCCAGATTGCCAGGCGGAGATACAATCGGGTTCTCTTCTCCTCGTAGTTCCTCACAACTGATTCCTTATGTTCACGTTTCAATGTGTTGCCGGATTTAGCATCGGTTTGAAAATTTTTGGGCCACATGGCCACCATTTTCCCCGGTAAAAAACGGACTTCGATCCCGATCTTATATCGGCCATCAGGACCGACAATTAAGTAACTCGTGTCGGACATTTACTACTTTTATCGGATAATCCGACATTACCGACACTTTTCAAGAACTCTGGTGCCACTGTCCTGTGTATGCTTAGTAATATCAAGTATTCCGAAACATTTTAATTTGTGTTGACAGGAATGTGGTGTATCCTGAAAGAGTCAAGAAGAGCACCTACATCAAGAAGATTCCCCCCATGATGACTGGTCATATGCTGGATGAAGCCCTTGATTTCTCCGAAGATATCTTTGGGACTTCTCCAGCAGCTGAGGCTTTGGTTGGATCACCATTTGGCTTTTAAAGATGGAAGAACTTGACATTTTCAAACTGATATGTCTTTAAGATTGATTATCAAGAGTTATTCTCTCAATGGAAACACCTGCACTTAATCAAAAAACTGGTCGGAAATTGGAGGCTGAGTCAATTGTATCTGTTTCATTTGTGAAGTGAGAAAGACACAGAATGATATCGGTTTCCTCTAGTCAAAGTAAATCATCAGAAAATTGTTGACTTTTGTTTCTTTGAATTTTTACAAGTATCAGTATTTCAGGCCACATGAGTCACCTGTGATGATAGAGAATGGATGGATTAATTAATAAATTTTACTCGGTGTATTATAACAGTGTTGAATGCACAAAACACTTTTTGATTTTCAGAATAACCTTCAGGACTTCAGAATTTTACATATATCTGTAGATAAAGTTTTCATTAAAGATCATAATTTTAAGCCAAGAGGGGACTTGGCAAATTTTATCATTTGGATTACACTGGTACAAAATGTGTTAATGGTAAGGAAAAGAAAACACCTTGAATTATTTATTTGCCATATGTCGAGCATCAAAATCCACCGGCGATATTATTCTACTGTTTAAGCATTTATAAGCCCCACTTCATACAGCACCTATGACCTTATGAACATCAAGTATTAAGTATGGGTGCGGCCAAATGCCTATGAAAATTTCAGGAGTTTTATACCGTTTTTAGCGAATGTGTGTGCCGTGTAACATTTAAATCATAAAAGTAAAAATATTAATGATTGATTGTATATTGTTTAATGTCCCACTCGAAAATATTTCACTCAAAAAAATCGTAAATTTTAACATGAATTTTTTTTAAATATATTGGAGGCTGTTAGCATATAGTCATATTACTTCTTGAAGACACAAAAAATAGACTATAAATCCGGCTCCAATGATATTCATTTAGTCTTTAATTATTGTATTACCTGATGAAAGAACAAAATCAGTAAGAAATGTTCGTAAATATTTGATATTTCCAAAGTTCTAAAGGATAAGTGTGCCTGGAAACCAAACTTGCACGCGCGGATGCGTAAATTATAGCCTGAAACGAAAATTATAGACATGAACACTAAACTACCCGGAACGTAAATTATAGACATGAACACTAAACTACCCGGAACGTAAATTATAGACATGAACACTAATCTACCCGGAACGTAAATTATAGACATGAACACTAAACTACCCGGAACGTAAATTATAGACATGAACACTAAACTACCCGGAACGTAAATTATAGACATGAACACTAAACTACCCGGAACGTAAATTATAGACATGAACACTAAACTACCCGGAACGTAAATTATAGACATGAACACTAAACTACCCGGAACGTAAATTATAGACATGAACACTAAACTACCCGGAAGGTAGATTATGCGACACCGAGTGGCAGAACATCCATACGGCATAGATCAACCATGTAGCGAACTATATGTATATGCATTGCAGAATTCAAGCAACAACAATCTTTATTTGAAGTAGGAAAATTTCAATGACTACCACCTCTTCAGCCTTTGCTAACCCTAAATTCACTGTGTTATCTAATAGAATATATGTAGTTGTATATCATCTGATAATTGTAAAAAAAAATCAAAAAAAAAATCAATATATTTCAATGAAATAATAAGAATATTACCGAAAATCGGAAGTTCACCGTGCGTTCCTTTTGTGTATCAGGATATGTGTGTACCAAAAGTATAGTATTGTTAATTGTTTGATCCATGATACATTTGAACTAACTGTAGTAAGATACATTTAAATTGAATATGGGAATAAGTTGCGTTTATTATTTCGATTTACAACTGTAATTAGTCTACCCCAGCACTATAGGACACTTTGAATTTGGCGCATTCTGACGACATCAAACTTTGGACCAATCAAAGGACAGTATTTAAAGTTCATAAGCATGGAAAAACCACATCTTATATGTCTGTTATGCGTATGAACAGTGAAAGGCGAAGATGACTAACAGTGATCAATCTCATAACTCCTATAAGCAATACAAAGTAGAGAGTTGGGCAAACACGGACCCCTGGATATACCAGGGGTGGGACCAGGTGCCTAAGGAGTAAGCATCCCCTGTCGACCGGTCATACCCGTCGTGAGCCCTAACAGAGTTATCTGTAGTCAAAATCAGTGTGCCAAGAATGGCGTAACAATCGGCATGACTCACGCCGGATTGCATTAGACCCAATGATGGGTTGTACTGGCAAACTATCATTATAATGACCATAGAATGTGCGAAATGCTGATTTTAAACGAGACTGTTGGAACCCCTGCACCATCAACTTGTTTACAAGTCAGTAGCCTGCTTCGATTTAAAAACTGACCCTACGCAGAACAAACTCTTGCGTATCGAATCAGTTGAGAGATGTAAACTCCATATGCAGTTTGTCTGCATCTTGGCCCAGAGGATCAGGTAATTTTGTCTGTAATGATAGTACGGATCTATACTCTACCACCCCCTAATATTATCAGTATGCCTTATGAGGGGATGGTAATGTATAGACCCCTACTATTATTACTACATACAAAATTGCCAGTTCCTGTGCTCGGCCGCCCGAGTGCAAAGTGAAAACAAAGCTTTGTTGCCCATTCCCGCCTCAGACAATATAATTGCACCTCATTCGATGCCTAGAGAAGTTGAGCTCTTTCCTCTGATGTGGTCAACATTGCCAAACAGTAATTAACCCAAATGCGAGACGTTTCAACAATTCTTCATTCCGTAATTGTACTTTCAATTTCTTATAGCACTTATATTGATTATACCAACGCTGTTTACAGATATATTTGAAAATATATAAACTTTTTAAACTTCAGATTTACAGCTATGATAATAATTTGATAATTGAAAATCAGTTCAGAAATTGGATTATTAATTTACTTTAAGAGCGAGGAGCGGTACACGTCACAGCATGTACGTCATCTTGCAGTGTCAAACTTCCGCCAGAGGTGGTTTGCACACAAACTATACGTAGATGACATAATGAGGCCTCGACGGGGAGTTAGCTTGCAGTGTATCACTTATCCAAAGGTGGCGGAGCAATTCGTGCCTAGCACCTCCAGGACCATTGTTCTCCCTATTTTGAAAGAGGGCATCCCAGCCCGTTACAATAGGACAGACTATAATGTACATGTAAAATTTTAAACTAGCAGGGCCTACTATATAAAAACGTATTACAGGTAATATTACAAAAAAGGTACAAATGTTCACAGTATTATAACGGTTAATATTACAATATGATGCATCACATCAGAGTCTCACGTCCTAGGCATCCCACGTCCGAGTCCTTCACAGTATTATAACGGTTAATATTACAATATGATGCATCACATCAGAGTCTCGCGTCCTAGGCATCCCACGTCCGAGTCCTTCACAGTATTATAACGGTTAATATTACAATATGATGCATCACATCAGAGTCTCACGTCCTAGGCATCCCACGTCCGAGTCCTTCACAGTATTATAACGGTTAATATTACAATATGATGCATCACATCAGAGTCTCACGTCCTAGGCATCCCACGTCCGAGTCCTTCACAGTATTATAACGGTTAATATTACAATATGATGCATCACATCAGAGTCTCACGTCCTAGGCATCCCACGTCCGAGTCCTTCACAGTATTATAACGGTTAATATTACAATATGATGCATCACATCAGAGTCTCACGTCCTAGGCATCCCACGTCCGAGTCCTCTTGGGTCCCATACGAGGTCCATCGTTGTCTCCGACTCTTCGTCTCATCAAGTGGTCTCACGATAAAATCCTCCATTCACGACTCCGGACACAGACATAGCACCCCAGGATAGACATGATGTATAACGTTGACATCATGTCCATGACTTCGTCACGAACGCTCCTGGAACAGGTTAGCTCTGCTTATTCTCTTCCTGAGAATACCTTAGTGCGGCCATCACGAACAGATTAGGCAAAACACGAAAAACACAATTCAGGATCTGGATACCACGGTTATCCCTTGATCAAGGGAGGATAAAAGGCATGCTTTCCTAGCTTTGAGAACTAGGATGAAAAAATCCTCTAGCCAACAACTGCACATGCTCGGCATCATTGCGACAACTACCTCCTTATTTCTAGTTACCGCTCGCATTGCCTGGGCTGTTCTCAGAACATATATACTGGGGTACCGACTTCGCATAAGCCTCATTAATACCTACACACCCTGGGTGAACCCAATACCGACAACTATTACATTGAACCATTAACCCTTTGGGATTTGTCTTTAGACAAATACAATATTGTTTCGATGTAGTGCCCCTAGTTCCTTTTTGTCTCTTGGGGGTACTGGACAAATCAGGCTTATTCATCCTTTCCCATGCACGTTTCCTGATACGCATATAAGGATCTGATTGTTCTGATGGTTTCAGGTTTATTGCAGTCTTAGACATACTCCTCGGGTTCTCAGCACGTAACCTTCGACCCATGCTCTCTAGCGGTCTCCCCGGAATAGCTATCTCTGGCACAGGAGAACCACAGCTGTCTTGATTTGCGTCTTTCCCAGACAACTTCTGCGTATGTAACAGCAACAATCTCGGGAGCTGTTGTCCTTTTGAGTTTACTATGGTGCATCACCTTGGCCTCTCCGAGACTTCACTACAAACACTGTGTCGAATTTGACCTTTATTATGATACCTGGACCTTTCCAGACCGATTCCACCTTTTTTCCTGCATTGTGACACCAGTAAACCAAATCCCTACTTTGAATTTACAAGTGCTGATCTTAACTTTTGTCGAGCAATGTCATGTGTATTCTGCATATTCTGCACAAGATCTCGCACATATCTATCTACCTCACCCTCCTCCCTATTTTGAAAAGACTCCGAATGAGGTGGGGTAAACATTAAGGTTGATGGTATGTTGACTTCTCTGCCCAGCATAAGTCGATTTGGCGTATAACTGGTGTCGCGATTGACTGCCGACCGCAATGCTCCAGCCAATGGGCCTAAGTATTTATCCCAAGTTTTGGGCTTGCCGTCAGTATAGCAACGGACCGCGTCCATCTAAGCGCGGTTATACCGTTGCCAGATGGTCTGTATGGCGTTGTCCTGGCTTTATCAATCCATAGCATGGTACAGATCATACGGATAAGCTCGCTTTCGAAGTTACGGCCTTGATTTGTAAAGATCTCGTAGGAATAGCCAAATCTGGAGAAAAAGTCCTTGCCGTAACTTCCGCTGTTTGGAAAGGTAACAGAATACACTCTACCCATTTAGTAAAGTTATCGACCATTATGATAATGTACCCATTTCCACCCTCAGTATGGGGCAGTGGCCCGAGAAAGTATCAGTGTACACTCTCCATCGGGCTCCTGGCTTGATAACTCTTAAATTCTGATCTATTCGGCAAAGAACCCCTTTTGTTTCTGGCATAGATTTCACAAGTCCTGACATATAAGTTAATATCATTGACGATCCGCCACCAGTAGAATTGTTATTTTAAACATTCACTGATTTTCCTGGTGACCAAACGACGGAAATGTCATGTCACAGGTGCATAACCTTGGACTTCAGACCACTCGGAACTAACAGCCGACGAGACATGTCCCAGTCCTCAGATTTTCTCCAAATAACTCCAGTCTTGTCTAGTGGGAAACAATCTCTCTCCAGAACGTAGCATTTCTCTTCTGGACTAGAGATCGTTAAGTCACTCAGTTGGTAAAACCACAGACCCTAGATACTGTCAGTACGTCTGCAGAGCTATAGGACGATAAAGAAGTCCCTGCGTTAACACTGTTCCCTTGAGACAACTTACAGATAAGAATCCCTTGGTCCTCTATTTCGGGTTTAAAACATGCTACTCCACTGACAGCAATCTCAAAACTCGTCACCCCGGGAGCACCTGCTGTCAAAGGCACGTGATCCACAATAGCATGGCGGAGAGCAGGATCTAACAACTCCAAGTTACCCTCCCTACTGGAGTGACTTACCGCGGAGGTAATGGGTAATTCTTGAAACAAGTGAGATAGGGGAATCACGTCGTCTATCTCAATGGTGAACTCAAACCAGCATTCTTGCGTTCGGCGGCAATACCTGCGTCCGCTGTAAGGCAAATCCTCTATCCAAACGTTAATAGAATAATAATTCTGGCATGTGTCGGTTAAGTCGCGGACAGCACATCAGAGTTCAAATGCTTTTCCCTGGGCGGTGAACAATCCGCTTAGCTAGCCAGCCAGCTACATGTATATGGTTCTGCGGATGTTTGAAATTCATCAGCCAGACAAGAATGTGATGATCGGTCCTGAGTGTGAATTCCCTGCCCAGCAGATAATGGTGGTATTGACGAGTAAACTTTATTACCGCCAGCAACTCTTTGCGGGTAGTGCAGTACCGCTGTTGTTCTACTGATAGCACTGTGCTACCATAGCCGATTGCTTTTTCCCTTCCATTCTGAACTTGATTCAATTCCGCATTCACGTCATGATCGGAGGCGTCCGTGTCCAGAATGAAGCGACCTTGACTGTTCGGTATTCCTAATAATGGAGGGTTTGTCATTGAACAAACGAGTTCGTCAAAGGCATCCTGTTGCTCGGTTTTCCACCAAAATCAACCTTTTACGGTAACCACATACAAAGGAGCAGCAATACGAGAAAACGGGAATAAAACTGCAATGGTAGTTGGCGAATCCTAGAAATCACTTATCACCCTTTGTCAAGATAGAGGCATACGTCTCTCGCACCTCCGTAACTGATTTCAGACGGCGACGGCACTCCAAGTTCTCGGCACTCATAGTCGGCCAGTGTGTTCAAGAATGGTAGAAATCGGTTGTGGAAGTTTCATTTAAGGCCACTGCGTCCCTATGTTGGTCCGCCACTTACGCAGAAGCGACGCCAATGTCGAATGGCGCATTGGAGATGCGTTTTTTTTTCACTGACGAGTTTCGCTTCATGCTTTACAGGTCAGATGGACCACAAAATGTCTATCGACGTTGTGGTGAGCCATATTCTAACGTTTGCTGACGGAAAGCGACAGATTCGGGGGAAGGTCTGTTATGGTATGGACAGGGATATCTCAAGGCGTGAAAAAACCTCTCGTGGTTATCCATGACAATCTTACAGCAGTAGCACATCGGGATCAGGTCTTGAGACCACACGCCCTTCCTCTTATCAATCAACGTAGCATTACGTTGCAGCAGGACAATGCAAGGTCCCATGTTGCTAGGGTTTATCGTGACTTTCTGGCTCAAAACAACATTCAAGTTCTTGATTGGCTACTATACAGTCCAGATTTGTCCCCATTCGAAGATTTGTGGGACGAGCTGAACACAAGGGTGAAGAAGCGTGTCAATGTCCCATATAACGTTACTCAACTCACATAGGCTCTTATTTAGGAGTGGAATAATATCCATTAAAGGACAATAAACACCTTAATGGAGTCAATGTTAAGGATAGTAAGAGCAGCGACTGAAGCCAGGGGTGGGCACACACGCTACTAATTTGGATCGGAAAACGGCGTACGATACCTTGTTTGAACGCTATCCATGCAAACACCGTCGGTGATAGGACAACAAAAATCAACATAATGTATTCAGTAATGATGAAATAATTGAGGAACTCAAACAATGAGCTAATCATCAATGAATCATGTAAAATAATATCTATTGAATATGAACTTCCGTCAAACTCCCCGTCGAGGCCTCATTACGTCATCTACGTTTGTGAGCAAACGACCTCTGGCGGAAGTTTGCCCTACCCTACCCTATTTTTCATTTTCTATTTAAAGAACTGGGAAACCCATTCTATTTATAACGCACTTTTTTTTTTTAGAAAAAGGGAAATTCCATTTGCTAATGGAAATTTACCCAATGATTTCTATAAACTTTTCCATGGCGTCATGGAGTATCGGGTCTTCATTCCTCATTCTGCTAACAAATGTCAAGAAAGGAACATCACTTGAACAGGTAAGTCCGTGCATATTTTTTGTATCAATCTAAAAAAAAAAAAGAATGAAAGGGAATAGTATTCTAATGGACTGGATTCGACATTGGCGTCGCTTCTGCGGAAGTGGCGGACCAACATAGGGACATCGTGGCCTTAAATGAAACTCCCGCAACCGATTTCTAACCGTTCTTGGACACACTGTCCGACCATGAGTGCCGACAACTTGGCGTGCTGTCTCTGTCGCCGTCTGAAATAGGTTACAGAGGTGCTAAAGATGTATGTCTCTATCCACAGGGGCTTCTTATCCGTTCTGTTCTCTATCACACATATATAAATATAGATAGAATGTTCTATCGTTAAAATGATAATGTCCTACGGACCCGATTTAACGGCCTGTCCCGAGACACAGTTAGATTATTCTAACTAGGCTACATGAATACCCCTGCATTATCAGAGCAATGACCCCACCCCAATCGACTACAATCGCTTCGTAAAGAAATGCTGTGTAACTGATCTGTACTGTTCCAATGGATATGGTGCAGGAGTACCCCGGGTGCACGCTTTCTTGAAAAATCTTCTGAACGCATGCGGTGTCGAGTGGGGTTACGGTTAGCTGAATCTTAATTACTGAAGAACATTTTCACAATGCACGGAGGTAGCACAGTGTCAGATTTAATTAAATTTCGTACACGTGTCTCAACGATACACAATGTATTACAAAAACTTGCGGATCTTTTCCCCACTAGTATAGAATTGTCACGAAAGTGTACTTTTGTGACACCCTTTGTGTCAATGAATAGAATACCGCACAGGGGTGGTTGAGGGTCATTATGTGCAAATAAAAGTTGTCTGAAAGGTATCATGTAACATATTGAATTGGATATTTCGACAAGAACAGTTCAGCCCGGGGGTAGTTCGGGGTCAATAAGTGCAAAATATAACACTTGTCCGAAAGGTATCGTGTGACATATAAAATTGGAGGTCTCGACGAGAACAATTCAGCCCGGGGGTAGTTCGGGGTCATTAGGTGCAAAAAGACAGTTGTTAAAAGATATCGTGTGACATATCAAATTGGAGGTCTCGACGAGAACAATTCAGCCCGGGGGTAGTTCGGGGTCAATAAGTGCAAAATATAACACTTGTCCGAAAGGTATCGTGTGACATATCAAATTGGAGGTCTCGAGGAGAACAATTCAGCCCGGGGGTAGTTCGGGGTCAATAAGTGCAACATATAACACTTGTCCGAAAGGTATCGTGTGACATATCAAATGGTAGGTCTCGAGGAGAACAATTCAGCCCGGGGGTAGTTCGGGGTCAATAAGTGCAAAATATAACACTTGTCCTAAAGGTATCGTGTGACATATCAAGTATGAGGTCTCGATGAGAACAGTATGGAGGTGGTTACGTGTCATTGAGTGCAAAATAGTTTCCCGAAAGTTATCATCACTACCGTGTGATATATCAAATAGAGGTTCACAAAGAGTATTGGATTGTTCACAATGAGTATTGGATTGAATTGGTTCATGTTCACAATGAGTATTGGATTGAATTGGTTCATGTTCACAATGAGTATTGGATTGAATTGGTTCATGTTCACAATGAGTATTGGATTGAATTGGTTCATGTTCACAATGAGTATTGGATTGAATTGGTTCATGTTCACAATGAGTATTGGATTGAATTGGTTCATGTTCACAATGAGTATTGGATTGAATTGGTTCATGTTCACAATGAGTATTGGATTGAATTGGTTCATGTTCACAATGAGTATTGGATTGAATTGGTTCATGTTCGTTTACCTAGCGGGGCTGGGCATAAATGACCCGTGTATGTTGATTTAGAAGGAACGATAAAGAAGAAAAAAAGTTTCATGAAGATAAAAAATGATGATGACCTATGCAGTGCAAAAGCAATAATCACGGTTGTAGCAAAACTTGAAAAACATCCTCAGTGGGACTACATTCGCAAGGATCATAGATTACAAAAAGAGCTCGAAGAAGAACTTCACAAAACGGGGAATGTTACTTTACGTCAAAGCAATTTGGAAGGCATAAATTTTTTTAACTGTTCTACCTGAACACCATATTCATGTTATTTCAAAGGAAGCATTCAATGGAATTGTGCCAACTGCCACAGGAAAAAATAACACACAAATTCTTGTGACCAAGGTTATATGCCAAAGAAAGTCACAGGGAGAACCTTGATTTGTTACCACCCCCATCAACCACGTGGTGCATTCTTTGGTTGAAGGACGGAAGCGTTCAAACTCTACGCCTAGGCAACTGATGATACAAAGATGAAATACTACAACACCACATTTCTCTATCCCTACATCAATAAAACTGGGAATATCCCGATAGGTCATCCACGTATATTACCGAGAACTTTGAAAACATTGAAATCTACGAAAGGAGCATCAACCTCCCAGATAGTTGCATGTTGCAGTTTTACCTGCCAAAATTAATGGGAAACTCCTGTTCAGATTATGCCGCACTTGCATGGAAGAACAAGGCAACGATTTCAACCATGGAAATCGTCAAAGTATGCTTACGGGTACGTGGGTGAGAGATGGGGGTGATGAAAGCATTAGAGAAAAGTTACATCCTAGATCAGATCTACGAAGTCAGGCACTTCAAATGTGTGTCTCAGTAAGACTCTTCCACGATGAAAGGTGCATTTACAGAATATGTCAATACATTTTTTAAAATGAAGCAAGAAGCCAGTGGATGGCCTAAGTGGCGTGAAAATAAGGAGGGTAAACAAAGTTACATTGAGGATTTGTACAAGAGAGAAGGAATTAGACTTAATTATGATAATATGAAAACAAATACAGGACTAAGAGCGTTAGCAAAACTTATGTTGAATAGCTTTTAGGGTAAATTTGGTCAACGGGAAAACATGCCGAAAGCCACATACATTTCCGATCCAGAATACTTTGATATTCTGACGAGTGATCATCAGCAGGTCAAAGATGTCAGCTACGTTTCTGAAGAAATGGTTAGTATGCAATGGGTCTTGAATGATGATTTTATCGAGACGTCGAACAAAACAAATGTTGTGAACCGCTCAAGCACACCTTAAATTGTATTCCTACCTCGAAAACCTAGGCGAAAGAATCCTCTGTGCCAATACCGATTCTGTTATTTTTACTGTTAAACAAGGTGAATGGGAACCTTCTCTTGGGGATTACCTCGGTGACATGGCAGAGGAAATAACTGGTCGAGAAATTGTTTCATTCATAACAGGAGGTGAGAAAAAATATGCATACGTTACCAAAATTGACAAAGAAGAAATGAGTACACTTTGTAAAGTGAAAGGGGTTACTCTCAATTACAAGAATGTGATAAACAATTTAGATACTTTCAAAATATCGTTGTAAGTAATCAAGAAAAGAAAGTAATTATTACAAATGACTTTGGGATAGAAATAAATTCAAAATATATGGACACTGTCACAAGAAAAGAGGAAAAGGAATATAGACTTGTTTTTGACAAGAGAGTTTTGAAATGCGAGTTGACATCAGTACCAGATGGATTTTAAGTTCATTTTCTCATACGGTTCATATCGTATCTATGTATCTATAAGTATTTGTACATGTATAATGATGTTCTTATGTCTTGTTCCTATTCTTACGTAAAAACAGAGTGAAGAACTAATTGTTTTGTAGAATTATGCATCAGCAATTGTATAGAATAAAGAGTAAATTGATTCATCAAGAATTTACAGCGTAATTGCACAATCTCTGATTGAAATATTCAACCCCTCGGTGAGATTTCCCCAATCCCACAAAAATATTATGCATATCGATACGGTACTAAACAATTATACAGTAGATATAGGTCATGTCATGGTTGCTGGGTTATCTTCCTTGTATACAGGTACGTGCATGGCTTAAACATTTTGCGACAACGATAACGCTGTTAAGTAATATTCGTTATAAACAAGAAAGGATTACTCTGAGAAGTATATGAAGTTATTTTGATAAAACAATATATTGTTTATATTTTGAATGCTTTGAACATGATCTTTAATTAAATAGGTATTACTCTCTTTACTCGACCATCACCATATCGGAACGAGTAATTACGATGACGATATTAAGAAATTTTCTCTCTCCAAACATAGAAAGATTTGCTTCTTACATCACATATATTCTTGTCATTCTAATAGTATGTGAAGTATGGTGCAAGTCATCGGCAGGATGTACTGGTTTCTACTTCTGTTGGTTCGATTTGTACCGGTATGTAATTTATTTTTTACTAGCAATGATATGGTGAATTTGAAATCAATCATAATTGGACGTTGGAGACACACACACACGTGTGTGTGTGTGTGTGTGTGTGTACACCATGAAGTGTTTATTTTAATGTTTATTCCTACACAAACGATGCATTTTCTTTACTTGAAAATCCATACAAAAAAAGAGACCCATTTATCCGAGATTCCTCTGACTCTTACCCCCGCTTATATATTGGGACATGTCATAATATACAAGAATACTGTGACCAGTCTTGCTTCACTAGCAAACAGTGCGCACACCTGTCCTTGACCTTTTAACCTTGAAAAAAATGTACAATTACATGAACAATACTAAAGAAGGATAATTTAAAATTTTGTCTTTATATTAGCTGAAAAATACATATATAGAGTAATGCAAAAATGAAAAAGGTGAAAAGCACTTTGTAGATATTTACTATGATATCCCCCTCCCCATCTAATTTTATTTCCTAGAAAATAAATTGCTCAATTAGGTTATTATTATTTTTTTAATTGAAAAAATGCCCACCCCAAAATCAAATGTGTGTCCCCTTTCTTGATAAAAAAAAAATAGTAGAAATATCTCATTTCCAAACCTTTAATCCACCCCTTCTATTTTTAAATTTTTTCTCTGTTATGGTTATATTTGTATTTTCTTATCCTTATGAATTCATAAATTTTGTACATGAGGATCACGACCTATGCACTTATTCAACAAGAAATGTATACATTGCCTTAATAAATTTTATTTATATATTGGAAAAAAACCCATGGGAATCATTTTGAATTGCAGGGAATTTCGTAAACGAGAGACTTAAATAAACTTTTCTGCGTAATTTTTTTTCCATGCAAAAGTACCACCTAGTACCCACAGGCACTTGTTTCTGTAAATGACTTATGACCTCTGTATACTAATAACAACACAAGGTACCTAGCTTCAAATGACACAGAATGGCACCCCCTGAGAATATCGGCCTTTTGAGCCTCCAAGGAATATGCGATGCTAATGTATTTACTACCGTTGTATTGTACAATCATTCATCTTAAAAACCATGTATGACATGACTGCATTCATTGCCTCTTGTCGCCGAAAACTGCAACAAAAAATGGCTTTTCCGTTTTATACCACGAAGTGCTATGTACTGATACCGCACAGAATACGTGGTCGATTTTGACTGGCTAGCACGCTCTTCTAAAATTACGTTTGGAATTCTTTAGAATTATTTATAGAAAGATAGAGCATCAGAGATGAATTAAAAATAACAGGCAAAAGGATGATTTTAATGGTGACCATTAACCACAATTGATCTTATTTTATATAATTTAGTTACTAACATTAGGGGGGGGGGGGGAATGCTACAAAAAATAAAGGGGACTCCATCCCCCATATTTTTTTCCACAGACACCTGATAACTATAATCCCCCTTCTGATTTTTTTTTGCGGTGATAATTCCTCCAAAATGTGTGGATTCCTTGTCTCTCTCAACCCAATTTCGATTGATGTAGTTGTTTCACAAGCTTTAGAGATTGGCCTTCTACTGGACTGGTATAATATAGAATATACTTATTATAAACAGTATAAGGTATTTAAGGCTTACAAAAAAGCATGTTTACGATTACATAATTCGAAATTAGGATGGAATAGACGGGGAATCCACACATTTCGGAGAAATAATCGCCGCCCCCAAAAATCAGAAGGGGGGGGGGGGTGTCCATACTTCAGATGCCTGTGAATTTTTCCATATCGGCACAGATCCGTAATATTAGGGATGCGGGGGAGGGGGTTCGCCGGAGAAGTTGTAAGTTCCACATGGCTTGTTTACATTTCCTGACAGATAATGATAAAAATATGATAGTCATGATATTGACCTTCAGAACCTTAATCAGTGTGTGCATGGGGGGGGGGGGGGGGGGGGGTGTGTGTGTTCGTCATTGCTGTCTCAATTTTTTCCCCTCAGGCTGGGAGGGGGGGGGGGTCATTCTTTGCTCCAGGGCTTCAATTCATAACTTTCAAGCTTACATGCATTAATATCTTCTCATTCACTACTACATCGTACTATCAAAAATAGTGGAGGGGCCATTCTCGCAATATATCTTCATTTGCATGCATGAAAATAACAGTTAATGTTAAGGGTTGGCCAGTCGCCTCCGAAAAACATTGATATGTGCCTGCAGCGTTCTTGGTACTTATGGTGGGTTTCATAAAACTTCAATGTAACAACAGGTACTTGTCACATCAATACATACTATACCACAAAGTCAATAACACATCACTAAAAAACTTTCCTTGCTCTATTTTGCATACTTCCAAATAATCTTTTATCTGTATTTTCTCTGACTTTCCATAGATCTGCTTGAAACATGCAATTGGCAGAAATATTTCTCATACTAGTTAACGAAGTTGTATTTACAGTAAGTCATAATTTCATTATTATCTTCATCAGAAATGATTCCGACACGAAAATATTTTTAAATCTCCACTCGGGAAGTCTTAGCTTCTATCTTCTGATGACATGTAAAATCCCGAAACGTACGAACAGCTTTGGTTTTTTTGAGTAACTAAAAATAGCATACAGCGCCTTCAATTCAAATTTTTTATTTTGTTAAGAAAGCAATATGTTCAAGATTTTTTGGTAATAAACATCGTATCAATTTATTATGATAATAAAACAATGAGACTTTATTTTTCAACACAACGAATATACAATTTTCATTCTGTGCGGTATCAGTACATAGCACTTCGTGGTATAAAACGGAAAAGCCATTTTTTGTTGCAGTTTTCGGCGACAAGAGGCAATGAATGCAGTCATGTCATACATGGTTTTTAAGATGAATGATTGTACAATACAACGGTAGTAAATACATTAGCATCGCATATTCCTTGGAGGCTCAAAAGGCCGACATTCTCAGGGGGTGCCATTCTGTGTCATTTGAAGCTAGGTACCTTGTGTTGTTATTAGTATACAGAGGTCATAAGTCATTTACAGAAACAAGTGCCTGTGCTAGTACCTCATCTACGCAATACCGAGATGTCTTGCAGTGAATATTGCAGATGTAATTTTTTTTACATGTGTTTCTTTACTTTGTTCACTGACAACAAGCAGAAATCACATAAATTGCAATATAAATGTTGACAAGTTGAATACCTTTAAAAAAGAAAAACAAAATCTCGTCACTCGTACATTTCTTACATGTATGTGTTATATTTTTAGAAGTTGGAAAAACCCACATATATGTATTACTTTTATAAAATGATTTGATAGCCTTTCAAAACTACCGTTACCAGTGGTAACATGTTTTCCTTTAGATATCACATTTATTCTCTTTCCTGTTGAGTTGTTTTCCTCTGCTCTGATTACATATATTTAATACCAGCGTCTATGAAGCCGTGTTGACAAAGCATCATGCTTGTTTATAACGGTCGATAACTCGTAGTCGTAGGTATTGTATAAGACAAATGCCAATGTCAAAATCATCGACATTTACCAGAAGTGCTCTGTTATTCAAAGAAATCCTTATAAAAAAGAAAACACACACACACACACACACACACACACACACACACACACACACACACACACACACACACACACATTAATGATTAACATTCTCTCTCAGAAGAAATTGTATGATAATTAACGAACAATAATCATGAAAGGAATATAATTGTCAATCGAAGAATGACCTATATATTTTCGTGAAAAAGAGGAGGCAGCTAGCGCAGGAATATGAATACTTCTTATTTACATTTCTGGTGAAAAAGTGATTTTCTTAAAATCATTTGACGTTAATTTTGTTTTCTTCTACGTATTATATACACATCGATATTCTAAACATTTGCTGTAATGTTGTATCTGCTGATCATGAATGGAACTATATTTTTTCAGAGCAATTGTGTGAAGAGTACCTGAATCCAGTAATAAATCTTGAATAGATAGTATGCACTGATCGAATTTATTAAGAAGTGGGGGTAAGGGTCAGAGGAATCTCGCATTAGCCTTAGTGGCTACCGAATAATATGCAAAAAATCGTGAATAGACTGCTCAAAGAAGGTGTTCATTTATTTTTTCCAAATGAAAATGTCCCTAGCTTTTCAGACTAGGATATTCTTCAATGTCCAAGAGTAATTCAAGAGCATTTGTACAGTATCATCACTACATGTATATGATTGTTGCTCCCTGAAGCATGATCAGTAACTAGTCCAGGGATCATGAATTACGCAGCTTGGTAGTAGTATCCTCATGAACGCACATATATTATGTTACAGAGCATTGAAGTAAAGAGGATTATTTTAGTTCGCGCTTCGTGAAAAGTATGCTGTCGTGAGGCGTTGTAGTCCACACCCTCATGTATTGTCAGAAATGCTCTTCATACTATAAGCATTCACAAAGTATTTATTTTTCACATTGCACAGAAGTAATAATGACGATTTTTAAAAATTTAATGTCTTTTCGCTATATACATGTATATAGCCATTTGGACCTGTTCCTAGAGCCTGAACCCCTAGCCCAGGGGGTATCAGAAGAACTCGTACCCAGAATTTTAGGTACGATTTCGAAGTCAACAATATCTTGGTACGAGTAAAACTTTGTCAATTTCATTATTAAAATCTGCGTACGAGTTCTCCTGGAGTTAAAACTTTTTCAATGTTATCATAAAAATCTGGGTACGAGTTCCCCCGGAGAAAAATGTCGCATTCGATTCGTTGAATATTAAAACGAAATAACGTTGATAAATATATAATTTTACGGCATTATTTCAATTGTTGTTATCTAATCAGGCGTTTTAGCATGGAGTCCAAACAACCAATACTATATTTAGAACGCAAGAAACCACAGGCCCATGGGTCTCAACACTCACCTCAGTCATCTTGCTCATACAACTCAGTTATTCATGCAAGGATTCAGATTTTTTTTTCCAGTGGGTCGAAAATTGGCAAGAAAAAATAACAAAAGCCCAACCCTCTTAAAATGAGCATCTGAACATGGTGGATCAATGATCATTAAAGCAGTACGAAAGGGGCAGAGGGTTAAAATACCTACACTGTACACGATACATTCTGGACGTGAATCTCTAACTTTTCGTCATGCGCTGTTTCTTTTTGGTATGACTAGTAGTGACTTGTAGTCAAAGACTACACAGAGACTCAAAATATGAAAATAATCTTTGGTTTCCCTGTCTGATAAATGATTGTACAATTTCTCTTTTCGGTTAATTTCTAATGATGAATGAAACTGTACTATAGTCAATGACATTACGACAGTGCCGCAGCACATAACACCATCAGTCGAAGGTGTAAATATTTAAGAAATATGAATTCATTTTTGAAAATGCATGAGGGTATGAACTGCGACGCTCCACGCCTGCATACTTCATGAAGTGCGTTATCAGGTTATTTTCAAGAATTGATAGTAATGAAATTTCTATTATATACATGTATATGACACACTAATGTTGCTGAAACAAAGGTCAGAATCGAATGATTTTGTGTGGTGATTCAGCTACATCACAATTGATCATCCATGATGGTCACATATAACTTTTAGAAGGAAATGCAACACTTTCTATAACCATAATACGGCAGTAATTGACTTTTTAAATACTTGACAAGAGTTTAAAATTTCTACAGAATATGATTTGATGTATTAATGAATCTGCTACCTTACTTCAGAGGGATACTTTATTATGATATTCATATAAGACAGAGCAGGAAATTTGACAAAAGGTTTTCAATAAAATCAGAATTACAACTGTACGAAGTAGACTGTTTTCATATTTTCTTTTGGAATTCATATCTGGAATATTGAAATTAAATTTCAGCATGCAGGAAGATAATAATGATAATAATGATGATAGAAAACCAGAAATGCTGTCTTAATTATATGTGCATTACGATGATTTTAGGTTTCTTCAGAACATCTAGTTCAGAAGTGTCCGGTGAATAAGACGGACTGGAGCCTGGCCTCAGCACGTCGTGGGTGTAACAAAACACACCCGTATCATTGTCTGCCAAACAGTAATCTATCATCATTGGTAGAACTTTGCTATAAGAAAACTTATTTTATAAAAGGTAAGTCATTCTAGCCTCTTCTCACTGTCTGATAATCACAGGGTCATATTTAGATATATGTATGTAATAACACTAATGTAATCCCCGCCAGCTAATGTAATCCGATAACATTACCTTTGCCAGTTGCACAGCTAATGTAATCCCTATTACATTAACGGTTGCGGATGCACCCGCTAATCTAATCCCTTTCCAATGGATTACACAAGTAGTTGACGATGTATATATCACCTGCAAGTTCATTCGCAAATGTTCTATCCGTCTATTTTATGATTCAATTACCAAACTGAGTTTGGGAAATACTGTTTACTCAGTTTCTTCTGATGTCAAATTCGCATTTGTGACGATGTTTCCAACGGAAGACCTTTTAGTGATTCTATTTTTCTTTTTTTTATTAAGGTCTTCCGTCTGTAGTGATTCGTTTGGTTCTTATTTTTTCCTGCCATCAATATCTCTGTAATGCGTCGTTCGATCGCTACAAAATTTTACTATGTTAATTAGATCAATTATTTGCCCACATATTCTTTTTCAAATATACTTCCGGTTCGGGGTTATCGCCCCCCCCCCTCCCCGTTAGAATGTTTGTCCTTGAATGCTTTCGGCTCAAGATATCAAATTGAAACTTGTAGAATAGATAGAAACTACGTAGATTTATCACAGGTGAACGTCTGCCACCGTCATTTGCTGTTCACACAGGAAATGATTAAAATTCAAAATATTACGAAATATTTAATATATAATAAATCGCAACAGATTATATGCGGTTGTGTTTGCTATGTCCTGACACACTTTTTGATAAGATCTGACGATATGTAATTTTTGACAAATCAGAGGCCACCGTGGTCACCTTGGGTAATGAGCCACCTTAAAGCTGTATGGTCCGAATTACAATAATTTTTTTCCATCTCGTAAAAACGCTATTAAATCATCGCACGTATGTAGTTATGAGACTGTACGACATATAATAAATTATTTCACCTGATTTAACCCAAAGAATTTGATTTTAAATCGATGTTTACAAATAACCGCGTCACTCTGCCATTTCAAGTGACAGTCATGTGACCAGTTCAAACTTTCAGATCATCGGTGGTCTTATCTGTGTAAAACTGTGTATTTTGTTATAACAGTGCCGTACCATAAGTTTAATAGAAATAAAACTATCAAATACCTCTTAGTAATTCGTTGTTTTACGCTCTTTCAGCCTTAAAACTAGACAGTTGCGTATGAGTTAATATATCATGTTGGGATTCCCCTTACGCGCGTGGGTCTATTTATAGACGTCTATTATGGGATGATTTATATATGTAGCCACTATATTTACTTTCTAAATGATATTCGCACTGTTTTCTTTTACATGCAGATGTTTTCAAGCATGTAATTAAGGGAAAGTCAATAACTTTATAAAGTTATTTATCTGCTTTAAAGTAATTATGTACAAAAATAATACATGAACATCGGGTCATACAGCTTTAAATCTAAAGTGTCATTTATTTACAATTGGGTCAACGTCATTAATTAGTCCGCGAATATACATGTATACATGTATCTACTTATGAGGTCAGTGTCGTTCAGATTGCCTTCGGACAATCCTTTAGCTAGGTCTTGGACTGTGGCGATCAATTGAGTCTCACACGAACGTTAATTAAGGAATCCATGTTTAGTCTCCATATTGAATGCTGTTCAAAATGTCCCATGATGATATGCTCTATGTCTTCAGATCAGATGGCTGTCAGTGATAACAGGCGATGATTGGAGGCCTTGTTCTTGTCACCTTTCTTAGATCTATTGGAACGACAGATCCTGCATTCAGGGATGTCTGGTAAATGTGGGCGAGTGTAGGTGCAAGCTCCGATAAAAGTTCATTAAAGGACACATCTCGCGTTTTCAAAGTATACAGAATTATATGCATTTTGTCTTCCTTATGCTTATAGAAATTAATCGTAATAGTTCGTTCGCTGAAGTATTGCGATAATTAGCCACAATACGGACTTAAATCTAAGCCCCGATTTCAAAAAGCCTAGTTAATTAGATAGGTAGTCACGTGGTACAGTGACGTCATATGCGACCTTCGCCGATCAACTTGTTGTAAAAGTAGTGTTAGATATTTTTAAAAACTCGGGTTTTAGGGGCCTAATTTATTTACCATGGATAACATTTATTTCGATGTTGACAAATTTCCCGAGTCTTATATCTTTTAGCCACCAGTGCATACAAATAGCGACCCAAATGTAGCGAGAAAAGCGAGTATGAAATCCGCATAAATTTGCGAGTAAATAATGTTTACATGGGATCACTGTCTAAACACAATTTGGTAATGCCATTTCTGTAAACAACTGTAATTAGCGTTGTTGCTTTTCTAAACTAAACAGTGTAATAATTATTAAATTTATTTTTGGAGAAGTTAGATAGGCCTAAATTATGATACGATTATGTATAATCATTGACAACTAGGCCTACTGTCACGGGTGCATTTCGAAAAGAAAGAAAAAATAATAATAATAATGATCAAACTTATTGTGAAAATCACAATACTTTTAAATCATTTTATTAAAGCAATTTTATTAGGCCTAATCATTATTTTTTGTTATCAACACGTTGTTACTTAGGAAGTGGGAGCGCGGCGTGCTGTTGTTGTACAAACACGTCCACAACGCGTTCCTTAAAAAAAAATTAAAGCATTATAATTCAATTCAAAGTCAGGAAATATTATATTTTATTATTTATAATTGAAAGTTCAAATATCTTTTATCTTTAAATTTTTTAAAACTACCAGTTGGTAGACGCTGCTAGCAAAGTTCTGCCTATATGTTGTTACAAGGTGAAGGTCAGTTGGTGCGAGTGTGTATTGAATTCGAGAGCAGAACGGAAAGTATATGCCGTAGACCTATATGTAACAGTGCGTAGCTTCGATAGAACAATTTTCTCGCAGTTTATCTACGTCTTGTCCAAGTGCTTGTTTGAAAAAGTACAGGGACAAATTCTACTGGTTTTTTTTTAGGCAAAGTCGTTGTGCCGACAAAAAATATTCACGTCTTGTCCCTCATACCTTCCTTCGAAAATTGAAAAAAACAAGTCCAAATCCCCTCTAATGACAGCAAGTACACCCTTAAACGGCACAAAACACCCTAATGCAGCGTTATTTACAAGCTGTTAATGTGATAATTGTTTGTTTGTCAATTAAATCTAATCTGTTTATGAAATGGCTATCAACTGTTTTCAAATCTTCTCGCTCGAGGTCGCATATGACGTCACAGATAATGGCGCGTAAAATATCGAAGAAAATATGCATATCGCAATATTTGAATTTCATCGCTTTCAAACTCGAAAACTACGCAAACTGTTTCATTTAAAACACATGTAAAGTAGTTTTAGGCATGAAATGAATTAATTTTGCTGAAAAAATTAAAAAGTTTAAAAACATGCGATGTGTCCTTTAAGGATGCGTGCTGGAATGGACTCTGGTCCAGTGGTTTTGTGGGATTGTACGTTACGCAAAAGTTTAACAAGACCTGGTGTAGTGATTGTAATTGGAGCCATCGTTTTAGGGATTGTGGCCTTTGTTTAACAAGACCTAGTGTAGTGATTGTAATTGGAGCCATCATTTTAAGGATTGTGGCCTTTGTTTAACAAGACCTAGTGTAGTGATTGTAATTGGAGCCATCGCTTATGGGGATTATGGCCTTTGTTTAGCATGGTGCTTGGTGTAGTGATTGTAATTGGAGCCATCGTTTTAGGGATTATGGCCTTTGTTTAGCATGGTGCTTGGTGTAGTGATTGTAATTGGAGCCATCGTTTTAGGGATTTTTGTTTAGCATGGTGCTTATGTCCTCTTTGGTGGGAATCGACTTGCACTGGTTGTTGAGGATGTTGGTTTTCATCCCAGAGTCGCTGTGTATGAGACCATCAGAACTAAGCAAAAGAAAGACTCCGGATGATTCCTGTTTCTTGCCCTTAATGAAGGACCAGGACTTCTTTGTCAAATATTTACTCTAATATAAAGCGTTGAAAAGCACTTCAACTAGAATAACCTTCATCAAAATAAGACTTTTGTTTGCGGGTTCCTAAACCATTTGCTATATTCAAGAGGAAAACAATGGAGTTTCCACAGGAATTACCGCCATTATGATGATGGCCTATTCTCCCTTAAGGTCCCAATCGAAACTACTAAAGTATCTCGCATAATCAACATCGATGTTGAACATGCAAGACACCCGTGGCGTTCCGATTGTGTAAGATTTCGTTCTTCACTCTCATACCATCCTATCGGGATGAGAGACACATGAACTGAATATGGTATTATTAGTACATACAAGGAAAGGAAAAAACTATTTATATGAATCCATGTCATTACGATTATCATTAAGCATATGTCTTCTGTACATATTTTTTTTTAAACTCAAACTTACATTTATTTATCTACTTTTGAAAATTCGTACCCGGTACTCTTTTTACTCTTTTTCTAGGATGTCTTAAACTGTTGGATAATGGTTACGTGGACAAAGTGGAGTGTGATGGGTTTGTCTGCGGTTGCCCTGATGCACCCTATTTTGGTCATGAACTTTATAAATGTAAGTATGATAAGAGGGTCATAGGCTATAACGCTCACCTGAGACACAACTTTGTAGCTATAATAATTGCTCCCGTTGATGGAAAACTGCATATCATTTAATTTAATGATAATTGTTGAATAAATGAAATATGCCTGTTCGTTTCTTCTTATTTCTGCAACCAATCGCACATTCTCGGGTCTTTCCGGCAAGCCGAAAAGAACCCGAGAAGTTGTGATTGGTTTACAACATGATCAGCATAAAGTTGTGTAGGTTTTCAGTGAAAGTTATACTTACAATAGTTTTGACTAGGCCAATCTTTATCATTTTATGACCACCGCGGTGGCCGAGAGGTTTGAGCGTTCGCCCCGCATGCGGAAGGCCGGGGTTCGAATCCCGGCCGCGACAGACTTAAGTCGTTAAAACAGGTAGTGACAATTCCATCGCCAAACGCTCGGCATCAGGTGTGAATGTCACGGGTCCTCGGAGATGGCCTTAAAAACGGATGACCCGTGTCACAGTAGGTGTGGCACGCTAAAGAACCCTCGCTGTTCAATGGCCGTCAGCGCCGAGCATAGCCCTTCACTGGTCCTGGTGACGTCTCCATATGAGTGAAAAATTCATATGCATAACATTCACCGAAGGACTCCCCACCCCCACCCCTTCCCCCTAGACCAACAATCTGACACATAAATAACTTTGTAGATACGATATTCATCAGATATTTTCGATGTTTTGACTTTTTCCCGTGATTATATAATATTTGTAATATACCGATATGTACAGACACGCGGATAAACACAAGAAAGTTTTTTATTTTAGTTCAACTTGATTTGTGATAACACAGATCTTGAAACTAAGCAATAAGTCGGAAACTGTCCAATATGTCAGATATCGAATGGTCCGGGACTGTTCTGGGCAGTGTTTGCCTTATAACTTAAAAGTTAAAACGTTTTTTCCGAAATTATGTTGAACACTACGTGGTAATTTCCCCAAAATCAGGCCATGTTTACAATATACATTGAAACTCGCCTATAGCGAAGTGCTAGTGAATGAACAGTATTGATTCGTTATAAACATTGTTCGTTATATTCAGTACGTTTATCATATGTTTTAAAACTAGAGTGAATGAAAATAACTTCGCTGTAAAAGCGTGAATTCGGTAGAAGCATGTTTTCTGTAACCGTGTTTGACTTTAGCTGTTTTCTATTTATCATCCACATAGTGCATTATGTTTTCAATTTTTGCGTTTGACGAGAAGAAACCATGTGTATTCATAATTCTGCCCTTAAATTGTCGCACCGGACAAAAACTACCATTATATACATATTCGCAATAATGAGTGAACAATTTTGAAATTTTGAACGACCGTTCATTTTGTCTTTAGTCAACTATTCGGCATGACGGATTACGATCGTATTCACAAACTCGTTAATACGGATAAAGATTCGACTGTTTCTGTGATCCCTCCTTGTACACAATCATTATATGGATTGAGTTAGGGTACTGACTTGCTGCGGCAACAGCCTTTTGCGGTCTTGAATTTTAATTCAGTAATTCGTATGCTGGAATGAGAAAGAAAATTTATTTTCATAACAACATAATTAAATTTTGAATATGACGTCACATAATTGGTGATATACGTTTTCCTCAAAAATTCTCAAACATGCCAACTTTTCAGACGATTTTTTGAATACAAATCATGGGCCGCCTGTGTCAACCAAATATGTTTTCTTATTTGTGCAGTACTGTGATATGATTAGGAAAACCTTTTGGACAACCATGATAAATTTCAAAAATCATGTTATAATACTATCCAAGGACAGAGCACTCTAACCACGAATAAAAGACAAATGTTCGTTTGAAAAAAAAAGAATTTCAATCTCAGTGCTTCTCTATATTTTTCAATTTGTCAAGAATAAGTGTCTGTCATTTACTTGTATATTATCGAACGTATTAACGATTTCAGTAATAACGGTTATTCCTTCATTAGCTTAAATTGATTTTAAAAAGTGCATTCATTTTTTAAGTCAATACTATGTTTTAGCTACCCGAGAAATACAATATCCACCAATTAGACATCCTAATCCCTGGTAGTTCTTGACAAGAATATTTATAAAGAAACCTGAATCTAAACCCTTTTGTGGTCCCACCCAAACCCCGGATATAAGAATAAACAAACCCCGGATATAAGAGTAAACAAACTTGAATCTACACTACATGAGGATGCTTGTACATTCATTTCATATACGGTCCCTTATAGTTCTAGAGAGGAAGAAATTTAGAGAATTTTCCTACGTATCCCTATATAAAACTTTAAAATCCCATTTTTGTACCACTCTGGCTCCGGAGAAAATAATTTCATCAAAGTTGTTTCTACATTATATGTATAATGAAGCTTCTACGATAGGTAATACTTTAGGGGTCCAGTGGTTCTTGAGAATTAGATTTTCTATACGCAATTTTGACAATTTCTTAATCATATTTCAACGAAAGGAATGTGGTCTCTCATTTGAGCGAACTTGATCTTAAAAATGCTTTTTATCACGCTTGGTTGAAATTGACCCCGTGGTTTTGTAGCAGAAGTAGAATTTATGAAGTGTACAGACAGACGACAGTTTACCACTCAAGACAGATCGATGACGGAGGTCACTGGCTCAGATGAGCAACAACAAAAAAACAAAAAACAAAAAAATGAAGTGACGTACATGTATTAGTCAAAAATGTGTATTTTGCTCTTGTAAGAAAAAGTAAAACTTTATTATAAGATTTACTGTTGGCCGAATATGAAATCTTATTCGGTTTCGACATGTTTGTGACCCAGGCATGCTAGAAATAAAAAAAAAAAAAAAAAGAATAAGATGGTTATGAAATCTATTTGTAGATCCAAAGTGCTTGGACTTAAACACACAGGAAAGATGTTTCGCCGCAGACACTGATTGCCTGAAACTAACGTATGTTATATTCCTTGTATCTATTTGAGAAATAAATTTCAATTTTGAAAATACATGAGGGCATAAACTGTAACGCTTTTCGCCAGCATATTTCATGAAGCGCGTTAACATATGCCTGCGTGAAGCGTTGCTGTTCATAACTTCATACCCTCATGTATTTTCAAAAATGAAATTTATTTTCTATGTTTACATTTTACTTTCATTTCTGTCGGCATTCCCAGCTGTTAAAATAGCCTTTTTATATTTATCACGATTCATTTGCGCATTGTTCACAATCATGAGGAAATGGCTATCACTTCAATTGAGAAAGATATCGAAGGCAAAGACATAGAAAATGTAGATACTCTCTTTATAATACTTCTTGTGTATGCATGTGCTCATTGAGAAAATACTTGTTTTCATAGTTTTTTTAAAAAAAAAACTTACTTCCATTGCACATAATTGTTTCAAACACAAACATGTCAATCCATCATGTAGTGTATCGACATGTCATCCGTAGATTCTGCAATACATCGGACCACTGTGATACGTCAACAAAGCCAGTTACCCCAGAATGTATATGCAACGACACGTTATCTACTGCCATTTGGACAGCCATTGTAACAGCTGTCATAATTTATGTGGCACCGAGAGTAAAAGGGTGGTGTACACGAGGTACATTGTATATTTATTTTTATGAAATATTATTTAACATAATGTATAACTGTTAGGCTGGATATTTTTTTGAGTACACAGCTTTTACGCTGATATCTATTATGTTGAAGGATCCGCACCATCAATGTCAGAAAGACTTGAAGAAGCATGTCGAGAAGGAGATGCTGAAAAGTACCTTAACCTGAAGAAAGAAGAAAGTCTTACACTACTTTTTGCAGCAGTTAATGAAAATGGCTGGAATTTCTTGCACCACGCATCCTACGGTGGAAATGCTAGCATTTTTAAAGATTTGCTTGAAAACGAAAAGGTGAATATTTCTCAAATAAATCACGAAAAAGGAACAGTTTTACACATTGCTTCTAAATATGGAAGGAAAGAAATTTGTGAACTTATTTTAGAGAACGAAGAACACAATTCTCTTCTCAATATGAAAGATGATAAACATATGAACGCGGGACATCTTGCAGCCTGGTACGGCCATATTGATGTCTTGGAACTGCTAATCACAGCCGCAAAAAGTTCTGTTCTAAAAAAGGTAGACAATACAGAGCAAGAAAATATTGCCATACTCGCGTGCAAAGGCAAAAGCTTGGACACACTGAAATTCATAGGCAATCATCCGGAAGTAAGACAGGTCTTGCATGAAACAAATTTCGAGGGATGGAACGTTGCACACTACGCCGCAAAAAGTGGTAATGACGACATGCTGGAATATTTGATTAACGAAAAGAAGGTTGACTGTGTTAACGCATCAACAACAGATGAAAAAACTTGTCTACATACAGCTTGTGAAAAAGGTCATTACGAAGCCTGCAAATCTTTGGTTAGAATGAAACCCTCAATATTACGTTTAAAAGATAAGAATGGAAAGCATGCTGGACATTACGCTGCCATGAATGGAAGTGTCCGCATTATCAAGTATTTAAAGGATCGTGGATTAGAATTGGATAAAAACGATAACGAAAATCATAATATACTGCATATCGCATGTCTTCATGGTAAATTAGAGTTATGTAAGTATTTAGCTAAAGAGTTTCCCAATTTTCTGAAACAGAAAACGGAAAAAAAATCATATAACGCAGCCCTGTTCGTTGTAGAAGGAAATGACGATGAAAACACAAGTATCAAAATACTAGACTTTCTCGTTAATAAAGGTCTTGATATTTATACTGTTTCAGCCTCTGGAAAGTCTGTCCCATATTTAGCCTGCGAAAAGAAATTACGAGTTTTATATGAATATTTGATGAAGAAATATCCTCAATTTTATGAGATAGATTACGGGGATATGGATCCTATAGAAGCCGTTGATGGTGATAAGAAATTTAAAGCGATACAGAGAAAATATGACCCAAAGACTAAATCAACAATGTTCACTGGTTCTCAGCTACTAGATAATTGTATAATATTGTAACAATATTAGCTGGTTCTCGGCGACTAGATCAATGTATAATATTGTAACAATGTTAGCTGGTTCTCGGCTACTAGATGAATGTATAATATTGTAACAATGTTAGCTGGTTCTCAGCTACTAGATAAATGTATAATATTGTAACAATGTTAGCTGGTTCTCAGCTACTAGATAAATGTATAATATTGTAACAATGTTAGCTGGTTCTCAGCTACTAGATGAATGTATAATATTGTAACAATGTTAGCTGGTTCTCGGCGACTAGATGAATGTATAATACTGTAACAATGTTAGCTGGTTCTCGGCGACTAGATGAATGTATAATATTGTAACAATGTTAGCTGGTTCTCGGCGACTAGATGAATGTATAATATTGTAACAATGTTAGCTGGTTCTCGGCGACTAGATGAATGTATAATATTGTAACAATGTTAGCTGGTTCTCGGCGACTAGATGAATGTATAATATTGTAACAATGTTAGCTGGTTCTCGGCGACTAGATAAATGTATAATATTGTAACAATGTTAGCTGGTTCTCAGCTACTAGATAAATGTATAATATTGTAATTGTATGAATACATACATATAGTTGAAAAAATTGATAGTGTAATTGTATATCCAATACTTGTACAAATGTTTTATTCGCAATTTGTGCCCTAAATATTTTTACAGTTAAAACTGAATAGCGTAAATCGAACAAAGTTGATTTCTCAAGCAGAAGGTGCGCAGCAGTTTGCCGGGAGACAACGTAACTAAGGGGACAGAATCGTATTACAATAACTGAAATGTGATATGTCATACATGCAATACAATATAATAAATAATATTCACAAATCGAATTTCATTTCCAATTTTGAATGTATGCGCCTTTTTGCATTTATGGCAATGCCATATTCTACAGATATTTGTGGAGGATTCAGCAATAAATTAAGTTTTTATTAATGATCTTATTCATGAACTACAGTCGGGTTGTCTAAATACTGGCGTACTAGATATCCCTAGCAGCTGCCCCTCTTTAGCTGACGACTTGTCATTAATTGACATATCACCACTATCGCTCCAAACAATGCTGGATATCGCTTACAACTACTCCAGTAAATATGGCGATTTACATTCAATGCGTCCAAATCCTGCGTCTTGCAATTTCGAGCTAAAGGAACAAAGTTAGACAAATTATCGTGGCACTTAGGTCCTTCCAAAGTGACATGCGAACAGTCCTATAACCATCTAGGAATTGTTATTAACCACAAATGCAAACTCTCGGACAGAATACAGGAATCTTGCAACAAAGGGCGTAAATCTTACTTCGCACTATCCGATCTTGGTACACAGTTTCTTGGCCCAATGACAATGTCTCATTTGTACAAAACGATCGTACTACCATCAGTGCTTTATGGATGTGAACTCTGGAGCAACATGTCATCTGTTGATAAAGTTCGACTTAACACATTCCAACACTTTATTTGCAAAAACTCCCTTCATTTACCAAAGTTATGCAGGTCAGATATGTGCGAATCACTTTTCAATGTTGTACCCATATGTGCTGAAATTGACGTGCGGAAACTTTTATTCTTTGGAAGATTATGTCGTCTGAATCCAAAAACATTAACGAAGTCAATATTTCTCGCAAGACTCTTTTCCTATCTGTACAGTCTCTCTGATGTTCATTCTGGTTTTATTCCCGATATTGTGAAGACTCTCCAATCATATGATCTTGTTTCCCATTTATGGAAATTTCTGGTGGATGGATCCTTCCCTTCGAAGCTGAACTGGAAGAATATGGTACGTGGCAGAGTCATGACCTTGCATCTATCTCAGCGTCAAATACGAATGTTGCACGACCGTGAATTTCTTTCCTTTATACAAATTTTTTCGGACTCAAAACCGTCGTCTATCTGGTTTTTAGCAAAAAACTACAAGGAAATTGAACTCTGCAAATTCATATGCAAACTGTGCACCAATACGTGCTCAATGGACCAATTCCAAAATTGCTCTCTTTGTGGAAGGTCTTTCTCTAATGTGTTTCAACATTCCTCTTGCACATGTCCTGCAACTGCAATTATTAGGCACAATTGGTGGAACGTGATCACAAACTGTTTTGACATACGCCTATGTGCAGAGTTATGCGGATTGACAGAAAATGAAATGTTTCCTGTTCTTCTGGGGCGGTATACAATACACGAAACCAATAATCAAACCTTCCGCTTACTGAACTTCAATCTTGTTCGAAGCGCAGCTGCGCATTACCAGAGAGCTCTGACTCAGTTACAGGTATCGCCTCCCTAGCTGTCAGACACCATGCCATTATCTGCCCCCTATCCATCACATACTTTAAGGGTAGTGTATATATGTTTATTCTTCTATATTCTTTTTGTTTTGTATATATATATATGTCTGTTCAAAATGTAATATTCATGTATATGTAATTGTATATTAACTTATATTGCAATATCTCCACATGGAGGAAATAAAGAATGAATGAATGACCTACCTACCCGACAGAATCGTAGTACAATAACTGAAATGTGATATGTCATACATGCAATACAATATAATAAATAATATTCACAAATCGAATTTCATTTCCAATTTTGAATGTATGCGCCTTTTTGCATTTATGGCAATGTCATATTCTACAGATGTTTGTGGAAGATTCATCAATAAATTAATTCATAGAAAAGAAAAGTTGGGTTGGTTTTATCCTGTATGGTGGCATATTTCTATGGAGCGCCAAATTAACATAAACTCAAATAATTGAAGATATCTTCAATTATTTGAAGATATCATCAATATTCATTTGATGCGCGCAACAATTCAATTAAAGTTCTCTTCAAATAACTAATGATATCTTCAATTCTGAATTATTGCGCGCGTTAATTGAATTGATGATAGCATTAATTCTTCAGCTGAATTGATGCGCGCTTTAATTGAATTAATGATCTCTTCAAAAAAATTAATGATATCAACAATACGCAAGTTCCGAGTTACCCAAAAGTTATTTTCCTTTGTCGAACTCTTTCGCATTTTATGACGTATGGTGGGTACACAATGTATACATTATATCGTAGACTAGCCTGGTACCCGAGGCCTTCCGATGTTCAAAGAACGAAGGCCAGGCATCGCATGTCGAATGGATTCTTCCACTGATCAAAATCCAATATGGCGGACTCAATGGTAAGTAATGGGAATGTACGTAAATGAGCGTATCATGGCTTAATTAGCTGTGTCACTTTCGATTTTATGTCATTAATTGCCAGAGACAGACCTTAGGAAATGTATAATACTTGGTTTTCCATGTGACACGCTTGTTTGATATAGTCTTATCCCTTTGTTTTCAAGTAAGTAGGTGATGATCAACTCGCATATTTTTCACGTGTGTTAAATTAAATTTAACCGTGTCACTTCGTTTTTTCTACTATTGATGGGTTGTATTGGGTTGCTGGCGAAGATACATACTGAGTTTTATAGATGACACGCACCAGTTTTCTTATTTTAAACTGACAATTTCAGATCGAATTTCCTCGACTCATTTTTGGATAATTTTTTATTACATATAGATCTAATGACGTGCTTTACTTTGATAAGACTATAGGCTATAGCTGAAGTTTATATGATGACTTTCTTGTACGATGATAGGGGTGTTTTAAGCTTTTATTGGACTTATAGTGTACAATTTTACAGATTCTCAATATTATGTATATTAATCGTTTTAATTTCAGATGAATTTCCATACATATGGAAAGAAGAAACACTTGATAGTAGATGAAAAAACACCCTCATATATAATGCTTCATGAATATGCAAAACCATGCCAACAGGTATAATAAGATATATATATTGCTTGTGTAGCAGATAAGGCTATTTATGCATTTTATAATTCAGTAACAATGGTGTCTGACAATGTAATTATTTAATTCTTATGTTGACCTGCCAACTTTATGCTTGATCCAATAGGCTTGATTTAAAGTTTCTGTTGTTACTTTGGTTTACTGTGAATATTCTTCAGATTTCAGAAGGGGTTACTAACAATTTCATTGTCAACAGTTACTATTCCTCACTGATTCACTGTCCTGTTTGTCTAAAATTATATTTGTGGGTCGGTCCACAATTTTTATATTTGCCAAAAGTTATACATTGAGGTATTCTATTTTTGTGTTAGCATTATAATTTGCATTTGTTTGTAACTCAAATTCTTTGTCTTCTTTATGAGAGAACTGAGTTCATACACTTCAATTTAAAACTCTTAGGCTGTAGTAGCCAGGAATTCTGTATCACAACAAAAACAAATTTTACATAATGTGAAGTACACAATATGGCACTATAGTAACATTTCATTGTTATGCTTTTGCACAAACTCATTGTACTGCTTGGATTTGATAATAAAATCACACCTGCTAAAGCTTCAAAGAAAAAATGTAGAAGATCACAATCTGGAGAAACCCAAGACATTCATCCCCAAAAACAAAGTTTTGCATTTCTGTTTCTCTCACTGTATTGCAAATTTCAAGATAGTTTTCAATACATTAAATTTGTGGTACTTGTGTACCAAATTAATGACTCTTAATATAGTTTTGTGGAAAAAGGAAAAGAAAGATAACCAGATTGATCTCTTTATTTTACCATGTAGTCTACAGACTCCAGATGGAAAAAGACAGAGAAAGAAATTCTAAAGGGGTATTCAAGGACCCATCCTCCTCGAAACCAATTCATATCGGAAGGAATTAACATCCAACTTGAATGAAGAATTACAGACTTCCAGAACAGGTTAACAACTAAATCAATTTGTTACAGTCTGTTATTTCAAGTTTCCCACCTCTTACAGCAATAACAAAAACAATTATTTCTGGCATCTAAAGGTGTGAGAAGTTTATCATATTCTAAAATATGTTCTATTTGTTAGTGGAAGAAATTTAATCCCAAATTGATTATATTAGATACTGACAATTTCTGTATTGATAAAACACAATAGTGAAAAATGCATGATTTTTTGTATGGAATGAACTGACCTACCTTGTTTTATTTCATGTGATCATGCAGACCCTTTAAAAAAGGAGAAGCCAGATCTTCAGAAGACTTCCTTGAAAATGAGAATTTTTTGAGTGGAAGTGAAGAATATGGCATGCATACAAGCATTCCCTCCCTCTTGTTTGTGTAAGTAAAACCTGCATGAATATAAAACTTTAGATGAAAAGGGAAATATATTGACATTCAAAATTCACAGTTGGTTGTTCATCTTCTGCAAAAATTACAGACTTGTTTCATTATTTATCTATAGTAAAATGCATGTAACGACATAATTAATATTTATGATGTATGTGCATTGTGTATTTACTACTATTCCTGATCCATATCAATGCAAATCTTTACTGATTATACTGATGTTTTGTGACATTGTTTTTAATTTTTAGATCAGAGGTGAGCTTTTTGAGAAAGACTTATGGAGGAACTTTGAGAGTGTCAGTTCTCAGATCAAGAAGTTAGCTAACAGTAGGAGGAGTAGTAATTCATTCCACTGTATGGCCAGAGAAATATATGACATAAAAGACCTGAAAAAGGAGATTTGGCATTGTTTCATGTGGAAATTGAAGAATCTTTGAAATGGATACATGCAACACAGACATGTTTCAGTTACTTGGGGATAAAACTTATGAGGAATTTTGCTAACTTTCAGATGGGAATGTGTTGCACAAGAAATGGTTGATCACAACCTTCTTTTATTAGAAACCTTTTCTATGCAAATAATTATTTTAAATGAAATTTAGCTATTTCATTAGACTAGTAAACATGTTTTCTGTGCAAGTGTGTGTCATTGACATTAAATGCTATGATATATTGAAGTATTCTTAAACAATGGAAGATCTCTACTAGTTCTTTCAAAGGAAAGCCAACAACAGGAATCGAACCTGTTCCTCCATCGTACAGATACGAAAGTGTGCACCAGTACACCATGTTGGCATATATTAAGAACTAGTAGCCTTGGAGGGTAAATATTGTATTATAATGTACAGTTGATGTGTGATATATCACACATATATATATATATATATATATATATATATATATATATATATATCACACATATATATATATATATGTGTGTGTGTATATATATAATATACATACAGCTTAGTGTATATGTAATGTATGCCTCATGTTTGCTAGTCGTCAATAAAGCATTTGAATTGAATATATTCCTTGTTCATGAAGAAAGTCTAATATCCTGAAATTTAGATAAATCTAGCATTTCTGTTTGTGAAATACCTTTAAATCTAGCTGAGAGAAATGTCTTTGTAACCCAGTGATTATCTGGGTCAGAATAGGTCCTCTGCACCTGATTGCATATTATGAGAAAAGAGTTAAGATAGAGTGATCATTGAATAAGATTGTTAACTGAAATATTGTGGCACAATTAATTAGGAACAGTCTGATCCTCACTGCTCAAAAGGCCAAAGTATCAAGTATAGGTCTAAATACAGGCAATTGATGGTGGCCCTTGAATATGAATGAATTTTAAACAATAGAGAATCAAACAATGACTGTAACTGACATATATACATTGAAATATTCTCGAGAGGGACGTTAAACAATATACAACTATACAGGCAATCGATCTTGAGGCCAAAACTTATTTCCACATTGTGTTTACATAATTAGTGCATGTAGGTTTAACTTGTATCTTTCTAGAATAAAATGTTATCTTTCTTAATATCAATTATTTACAAAATGCAAGGGTGGCTCATGTACTGTCCGTAATTGTCGTGCTCTAGACACTCATAAGAGGAACGCGTCTGTCCAATTCAACTCTTTAATTCTAAACTACATAACTAAGCAATTTCACAAACCGCGTGGCTGAGGCTGTCAACATCAATTACTGACTTAATACTAAATATATCGCTTTCGCTGATAGAGCACATTCCTAAGTGTGGGAAAACATTTAATCTGAATGAACTATGTAAGATATAGACATTACAGCTCATAAACAGCTAGCAGTTGCAATAATATTTATACTGCTTAACAAGAATAACCTGTCAAAATTAGTCGAGGAAATTCGATCTGAAATTGTCAGTTTAAAATAAGAAAACTGGTGCGTGTCATCTATAAAACTCAGTATATATCTTCGCCAGCAACCCATCAATAGTAGAAAAAACGAAGTGACACGGTTAGATTTAATTTAACACACGTGAAAAATATGCGAGTTGATCATCACCTACTTACTTGAAAACAAAGGGATAAGACTATATCAAACAAGCGTGTCACATGGAAAACCAAGTATTATACATTTCCTAAGGTCTGTCTCTGGCAATTAATGACATAAAATCGAAAGTGACACAGCTAATTAAGCCATGATACGCTCATTTACGTACATTCCCATTACTTACCATTGAGTCCGCCATATTGGATTTTGATCAGTGGAAGAATCCATTCGACATCCGATGCCTGGCCTTCGTTCTTTGAACATCGGAAGGCCTCGGGTACCAGGCTAATCGTAGACTGGCATTGTACATAATGATTACGTATGATTAATGCAATAAAAGCGTAGCTGTTGTTTATATCAATCACTGGTATGTACATTCTGGCCATATCAAGCATAATTTGTTTGAATAAGATCATCAAATTGGTTATTGAATCATTATTCGTTTCCTCTTCTATCTTTTATCAAAGAAAGATGGCAATTAACAATATTTGTTTGAGCCATTTTGTTATCCAATACTCATAAACTCACAAAAGTTGCCTTTTCCCTGAGATAGGATGGTCTCAGAAACTCTGGATATCATCTTATAAGAAATAATACAACGATAGTAATTAGCAAATGTACCCACTGTCATCATATTTTACGTCATAATTTACGGAAGAGTTCGACAAAGGGAAATAACTCTTGGGGAACTCGGAACTTTCGTATTGAATTGATGCGCGCTACAATTCAATTGAAGAGAGCAATAATTGATGTAATGCGCGCATTAAATCAATTGATGAGATCTAGAGCAATAATTGAATTGATGCGCGCATTAATTCATTTGATGAGAGCAATAATTGATTTAATGCGCGCATTGATTCAATTATTGCTCTCTTCAATTGAATTAATGATATATTTAATTCATTTGAAGAGAGCAATAATTCTTTTAGAGAGAGCAACTATATAATTAAAGTTATCTTCAATTCAACATATCCACAATTGAATTAATGATCTCTTTAATTTAATTGTTGCTTCTTTTAAAAGAATTGAAGCACGCATTAATTTTATATACAAAAGCATTGTAAATAATTAAAAATGTCTTCAATTGAATTAAAGAGATCATCAAATTATTTATACCGAGCTCTAAATTAATTATTGCGAGCACTATTTCTACGAAATTGAGCTCTCATCAATGGAATTGAAGAGAGCAATAATTGAATTAATGCGTGCATTAAATCAATTATTGCTCTCATTAATTCAATTGATGCGCGCATTAATTGAATTGAAGAGCGCATTAATTCATTTGATGAGAGCAATAATTGATTGAATGCGCGCATTTATTCAATTAAAGAGAGCAATAATTGAATTGATGATATCTTCAAATAATTGAAGATATCTTCAATTATTTAAGTTTATGTTAATTTGGCGCTCCATATACCCCCCCCCCCCCCCCCCCCCCAATGCCAGATAGATTATGTTAATATGCAAGATAAGTATATATGTTATCATGCAAGATAACTACGTCTGAACATGCAAGATATATGTAACAAGTTGACATGCAAGTTGCCGATCTATTTAGAGAATATGATTTTAATATGGGTAATTTTAATTATTAACGCCAGTACCTGACATCATACATGCAACATATTTGTGTTTACTAATCTATGCCGACATGCGAGATAAATTAAGCTGACATGCAACATAATTATGTCGACACGAGATATATTTATGTCAACATGAAACACGATTTGTTGACATGCGAGGATATTTATGTCGGCATCATGTCATTCAATATCATTATTTAGATAACATAATTATGTTGTACAGAAACGGCCTCGTCTTCTCTAATGTTGTATGTACCAGTGGAAGTCTCGATATTAAGAAGACAACATGTCGCTGATTTTAACAATTAAACTTGAACGACTTTTTAACTCAATAAGTCTCCATCTTTATGCACTGAACGACATGTTTTTCTCGTTTTGTTTGTAGATAAATCAATATGATGACTTGTAGCTTATCGCCAAAAATTGAGTCAATAAAATGAATATTGCTCCGTTTGTTACTCGACTATTGAAAGATGAGATTTGTTGTAAATCGCCAAAAAACCATGTCGACAAGATGCCAATTTTATGCTCTAAATGAATACTTTTTGACAATTTCTTATCATGTAATCAACCAAACCATTGATTAATTTTTATGCTATTTTAATTACGCAGTTTTGAAAACAAATCGTAACATTTAAAATCGATTTCATTAAGTCGTTTGGTTGATTAAATGAGTATATGAGACATGGCAGTTGTCCAATGCGGTGTGTTTTAACAATAAAATCTAGTTTTATAATCTTTTGCTATGAATGGTTTTGTTATCATGTACTGTTGGTTTGATATTATGAGATGTGGTTTCATAATTATTACTATGGTTTTATAATTACATGATGTGTTTTTACAATTATATGATTTCATAATCATGTGCTTTGGTTTCATAATTATGTGCTATGGATTTCATATTACATACGATTTCATAATTATGTGATCATTTGAAGCTGTGAGATATTTGAAGGTATGTTTGGAAACAAGTATAGTATGAAAATACGTTAGGAACTTTTTGATATTATGAGACAACAACACAAGAATACAACGAAATCAGGCCTCAACCGTGAGCAGCTTTTTGTACGCCATAAATCGAAGGTGTTTATAAGGGGTGGATCTGTAGCTCTCTGATCTGTCCCAATATTTTCCCAGAGAGCTACAGTTCTGCCGCTATAAAATTATCATCTTTCATCTTAGCGACAAATCGACTTCTTGGTATCGATATGTTGATGTTTAGAGAACAGGCACTTGAACGATTTGTCGCTAAATCTAACAATTAAAGTTTAACTCATTCAGTTTCCATCTATATACACTGAGCGACATATTTTTCTCGTCTTGGTTGTAGTAAATTCAACATGATGACTTGTAGCTTATAGTAACATATTAAGTCTATAAAACTAATGTCGCCCTGGTTATCACACGACTTTTGAAAGAGATAATTTTATAGCTGCAGAACTGTAGCTCTCTGGGAAAATATTGGGACAGATCAGAGAGCTACAGATCCACCCCTTATAAACACCTTCGATTTATGGCGTACAAAAAGCTGCTCACGGTTGAGGCCTGATTTCGTTGTATTCTTGTGTTGTTGTCTCATAATATCAAAAAGTTCCTAACATATTTTCATACTATACTTGTTTCCAAACATACCTTCAAATATCGCACAGCTTCAAATTGACATAGATAAGTCTAATATCGACAGAACGGAGTTAGAATAAATTACAACCCAGAGGAGAAAAATACGTCGTTCAGTGTATATATATGGAGACTTATTGAGTTAATAAAGTCGTCAAATGTGCTCCCGAGCGGGCCTGGGAGGTACAACGGTAGGACTGATAGAGTCCACACATGGTGGAGAGTCTGGTTCACCACCAACAGTCTAATCTTCATCCTCTCTATTTTGTATTGCTTATAGGAGTTATGAGATTGATCATTGTTTGTTATCTTCACCTTTCGTCCTGTAAAGGTTGTTGTGTGAAAGGAGGTATTATTGGAGGAGTACGTGGATTAGCGCAGATGAGGTGATGGTTTTGTAAACCACAGGCAATTGCATCGCTTGGGGTCGAATTTACTAGTAAAGAGTATATAGTAAAGTTGATCCCAAGCGATGCAATTGCCTGTGGTGTAAACTGACGTTCTTCCTCGTCTGTCTCATCTTCAGAGGAAGTAGTTGTTTGACTTGATGCTCGGGAACAATGTGGGGCAGTAGGCAGCTTATATAACATTCAGAATCCTTTACCCAATATAAATATGCAATTGGGATCCGATAAATTTCTGTATGTCTCTCCATGGACCATCGCATGAATATCTGTCTCTAGCATGCGACTGGTTGCAATCGTATGCGAGATAAACCAGATGTCTGATTGAGGAGTTTGGTGGTATTGCAACACGACCGAAAAGCGTCTTTGATTTCTCACTGTACGGATGGTTTGTAAATTTCGCGTTGTGAAAAATAAGCTGTTGATCCTCGACCGGTAACTGTTGCTGTGAGAACTGGTCTCTTTGGGTTAGCATCTCTCTTGCGGATTACCCACACCTCTGATACGCGAGTTCAGCTAGCAAGTGTTAACTCGAGTGTAGTAACAGAACGACTAGAGGGATCATTGCATAATATTTCCTCTCTGTCTTGTATGGCTCTTTCCGCAACTGAAATTTTACTTTTGGTAGTATCAACTTCAATCATGAGACGTTGCTGTTTAAGGATTTCATCATTGACTAACACAGTGAATCCCGGGGCTGGGTCAGTTCTGATAACTGCAAATGGGCGACCAAGAGGTCGCAATTCGGCACATAAGGCGTTTGTGAAATGAATCATGACATTCCGAATTGAACAAGGTCCCCGCAGTTAAAGATTCCCCGATGACCAGTATCAGTTGGTGTTCATGACGGAGGTTAGTAGCAAACTAATATCCTACTCTTCTTGGGTGATCGGATGAGCTTTGTCGTTGCATGACATGAGGGGCATGTGAGTGTGTGTCATATAGAGCTGACGATTTGGGACGACATTTCACCCCAAATCGTCGTCCGGCATCAAGATTGCACTATCATTAGGGGCGACGATTTGGGATGTACTATAGTATACCCCAAATCGTCTCCCGCCAATATTTTATTGATGTTTCTAGGATAGATTACACAGAAGTTATTTTATTGTACCCTCTTATAGGGGATGGGGTGTTACATAAGTTTCACTAGGTCTGTTTGTCTGTCTGTCTGCACTCATATCTCTGGTGTTTGTTGACCTATTGGGCTAAAATTTTGTATGTAGATTACAAGTGACCCTCTGACATGCCTTCCAAAAGTGAGAATTCTGGAATGAGAGCTAACAGGCGTAATCTAATACAATCTGATGTCACTAACAAATCTGCGGTGCACAAGACCTAACAACCCCGTGATCAGCAGAATGACCCTACAACAAAAGGCAAAATGATTTATTGCCGGACTGGACGAAAAATATTCATATAGACAACAATGGCACCGCCACCACCACCAACAAATATAAATCTTTCAATATTAACAACAGCACTACCAACCAAAACAACAATGATAAATACTGTGATCATAAATCTTTTCTTTAATTTTTTTTTTTATACAATAGAACAAGTAAAAGTCGAAGTAGAAGATTAGAATGTCTTGCTGGACCACAAAAGAAGAAAAGGAGGAGAGGAGAAGGAGTTAACAAACAGGGCCAGTTTGTATGTAAATGATGTTTCCAAATACATGTAGTTGCAGCAAAGGGGACGACAATTTGGGGTGTGAGGTTATGCCCAAATCGTCGCCGGCGACGATTTAGGACGGGCGACTATTTGTGGCGTAACAGCATTCGTCTGTCCATTGGAACTTCATCCCTTTGTTTGTCAGTTTGTATAGTGGTTTGGCTGTTTTACTAAAATCTCCAACAAATATCCGGTAATAACCACACAATCCGAGAAACGATCTTACGAATAAACCAAACTTTGCTATTATAAGATATATACAACCTGTTAGAACTCAGCCCGTAAATAAGATTTTGATACCATATTTGTTACTACTATTTCATTTGAATCTTAGGACCCTATTGGTAAGCACACCTCCTACTTCCGTTGTAACTGTAACAGTAACTGCAAAAATAAAGGTCATTGTACTGCTGGTTTTGTTTGAAATACTGGTATAAATAACAGTTCTTTCAATGGTCAGAATAAAACTGCAAAAGTAATAAAAATTCAGTGCCATTCTTTTTTCTAAGTGTAGTCATTTTAAAAGTATTTCTTGAATAAACGGTGCCTATTTGTAATCAACTCCTCTTATATCTCAACTTAATCGACATTCAGTTGAGATATAAACACCATATGCAGGTAATAATGGAATATTGTTATACATAAATATGGGAAGTTGATGATGGAGAAGCTGAAATCATCCCGTTTGTCATATAGTTGAGTTGTCAATTTGCCGTTAATGTCTACTTTCAATAAAATATCTAAGTATGAAGCAGAAGTGGACGACTCTGAGGTATCTTTTATTTCGAGCTCACAGGGATATATTGAATCGACATATGAATGAAAGTTATTATTGTTAATAGACAAAACGTCGTCGATATATCTAAATTTCGAATTGAAGGCCACAGCAAGAGATTTTTTCTTCTCATGCAGGTCTTTTTTTAAAAATAAATTCGTACTGTATGTGATGGAGCATTATCATGAAGTAGACGAGCATGCCTAAATCCTGACACAGGGCGTCGTTTATGATATTTCTTGAGCTTTTTTTTTTAGTATAACATCTCGGTAATACACTTTTGCCTTACGGCACCGGAATTTGTACGGCTATACCATCACATAAGAATATGCAATAAAGAGTCTTCTTTGTGCCTATGGTTCATTTGGCAACTACAGACCTTCTACCGTGTTAAGTAAGCCTTATTTTGTTTCCAATATTTCTTACTGGTTCGAAATAATGAACCCATGTTTCGTCACCAGTAACAATGTTTGCAAATTATCTTCGATTGAATTTGGGAAGTATTTTGAGCAATTTTTTTTGGTATTCGTACCCGTTTTTGGTCATCTGTCAATATATGCGGTATCCACCTGGCAGAAATCTTTCGTAACTTTCAAAATGAAATGCACCCGCGATAGCGATATGCCAACAGCTTTAGCAATATCAGGAATCGTGTATCTGCCATCACTTTCAATTATTTCCCCGACTTTTTTCTTGCCTGTTAGTCACAGGTCGGCCAAATTTTGCTGCACATTTAACTGACACTGTGCCAGTCAGAAATTTCTTTCTCCATCAACGAACTTTCTCAGAAGATACCTTATCAGAACCATAAACTTCCTCTTTTTCAATAAAAATCTGCATTACCGAATTTTGTGCGAACTTTTATATAAGCTAATTTCTTCAGTAATCTCAATCATTTTTACAACAGTGGTCTACGACTGGCTCTATTGAAATGTCTTTAACCTTGCATAGATCTGCATTATGTCAGGAAGCTTTCATGCAAATTTCAACTGTTCTAGCCCAGTGATTTTTAAATGACCCCACCCTATTTTTGTGATTATTTCCCCTTTGAAGAGGGTCATGGATCTTCATTTGAACAAACTTGAAAGCCCTTCACCTAAAGATGCTATTTGCCAAGTTTGGTTGAAATTGGCCCATTGGTTCTGTAGAATGTACAGACAGAAGGACAACGGGTGATCAAACAACAGGCCCATGGCTCACCTGAGCCCATATCTGAAGACTTTCCATATATATATATTTGCATGTAAAACCTAATAGTCCCCATTATGGCCCAAACTACCCTTTGCAAACTTGAATCTACACTATATCAGAAAGCTTTCATGCAAATGTCAACTTCTTTGGCCCAATGGTTCTTGAGAAGATTTTTCTTATATTTGTGTGTAAAACTTTGATCCCCATCCTACCTGGGGGCCATGATTTGAACATACTTAAAATCTGCACTGTGTCAGAAAGTTTTCATGCAAAATTAAAATCAGCTTTTCTGGCTCAGTGGTTCTTGAGAAGATTTTTCCTATATATTTGTATGTAAAACTTTGATCCCCTATTGTGGCCCCATCCAACCCCCGGGGCCCACGATTTGAACAAACTTGAATCTGCATTATGTCAATCTCAGCTCTTCTGGCTAAGTGGTTCTTGAGAAGATTTTTGAAGTTTTTCCCTATATACTTGAATCTGCAATATGTCAGGAAGCTTTCAGCTCTTCTGACCCAGTGGTTCTTGAGATTTTTAAATGACCCCACCCTATTTTTGTGATTATCTCCCCTTTGAAAGGGACATGGCCCTTCATTTGAACAAACTTGAAAGCCCTTCACCCAAGGATGCTTTTGGCCATGTTTGGTTGAAATTGGCCCAGTGGTTCATGAGAAGATGAAAATGTGAAAAGTTTACAGACGGACACCGGACAAAGCTCACTTGAGCTAAAAACATTACGTGCTTACTCCTCCTGGGTACCTGATCCCACCTCTGGTATATCCAGGGTGTTTGCCCTACTCCTTTCAAGATTAATCACTGTTCAATATCTTCACCTTTTCATCATCACCAACAAAATATTAGTAAAAATGCAAATATTAAAATTTATTTCATTTTAAAAAAATTTTCTTCATAAGATATTGTATAAAAATTCTTTGAACACCATGGTGGTATCGAGATCTTCCAGGCAACCTGTAAAACAGGAAAACAATGTTAAAATCCATTTTCATGCAAGATGTAGCAAATGAATATTACCATATAAAATTGCTACTTTATATTGTACCCTGCAACAAGTCATATAAAAAAAAAATTATATTTTTTTTGTCAAAGGGCATTCTCAATTCTAACCATTAGAACATTTGTTGTGACACATATAGTATCCAATGTCAAATCATTCATGACTTTATATTTTAAATAATCTTGTTTTTAAGGTAGCACACTTTAACTACGTTTACAAATTAATAGTATATGAATTTGTTCAAAGAGCATGATGTTTATTTAGGACTATGTTTTTAATCAGTACAGAGGATTTACCTGTGTGTGGGCGTCTTACCAGTCTCTAGTAAAATGGGCTGTAATTTTTCGTCTCTTCTTCACTTTCTTTTTGATAGGAGTTAGATATCACAGTGACACAAGCATTTTTCTCTTTATTTGGAATATATCACACCATTTACCACAGAATTTCTCTTAGTTTCCCCCACCACAGATTAAGAGCTGTGGTACATCTCTTTATTTTATGAATACAATAATAGAAACACAATTATAGATCTGAGATGGGGGTTCTGTGTTGCTTTAATTGTTTGAATTCCAGTTATACATAAAAATAATCGAGTACTGATTATGTTTTCAAGTGGAATATTTTGCCAACTCCATTGCTTTAACCAAGTTTTCTGTTCAATAATTAAAACTTAGTCTGCTCTGTCTATCTGTAAAATTAAGTTTGGACTGTTAATACACAGAATCATAACCAAGCAAATCCAATGCCTCAGATGTCACTATGTATGGGATTTAGTTTATCTATCCATACACCTCAATCACTTACTGTTATAATGTTAAGACTTCCACAAGATTGCACATCCCAATTTTAGTTTAATTCATCTCATAAACAGATTATTGCCTACCTTTAGTTTTTCATTTGCAAATACTAGTTTCTGTGGCTTTGCAGCTATATTTTCAATTTTTTGCTGAGACATTGGATTTTTTTTCTTTTAGAGATAAAAACATTTATCTGATGCATTTTTTTTTTATTTTTCTTTACTACACTAACAATCTCTGACAGTGAACACAATACTTTTTATTTAAGTTTTTATACAGGTACCACAGGTTTACAACAGTTTTAATGTGTATTCCTTTGACATCAACATACTTATTGGAGTTTTACAGCCATTTAAAACTGACACAATTGTTTTTTTTTTTTAAAAATATTTTTTGTAGCTCAGTTAAAAAATCTGAATCTTCAGCATTTCCATCTGGATCAGATCATTCAGTTAGACTTCATATAGTGTATCACTATTCAATAAGGTAACTAAGTACCTTAGTATGTAAATTTGATGAGTGAAATGAGTGAATAATAGACTTGGCATCTGCAGGGGATCCATGAACTATCAATAGCCTCCACGTGAGCTCCCATAGGGATGGGGACGCCCCCGACCACCTCTGGGTGCCGGTGGGACTTTTCCAAAAGAACTTCCTCCTGTAGACCATCCGCTATCTGTAAGAAACAGGACACGTAATTTACACCTGAACTAATTTTGTTTCTGATGTGTATGCAATAGGAAAAGTACTTTGCACCAAGGAATTTCTTAAAACCAATATTGTTAATCCTAGAGTATAAAAATATTCCACATTTGAATTCAAAGTGAAAATATTAAAATGGGAATACACCAATCATTGTGCCTTACCTTCGCCATAGCTGTCATCATATCCCTGTGCACTTGTACCATGACCATAGTCAAAATATTGTGTATCTCTACAAAATGCAGAAATTTGTAGTTAGGTTCCCTGATGTTCATTTTCAAGTATCAGTAAAACAATATCACCTTTTCCTCAAATTGCTCAATTCTTACCCTGAAGCATAACTCGTTTCTGCATATGGATCTCGAGCATATGGATCTGCATATGGATCTTCATAAGCCTTTAAAATAATATGCACATTTAGATTACCTTGATAAAGATTTTAGCTGCAGATTACACGCATGTTTAAAGACTTGCAAATCTACCGGTTCATACCTGGCTGCTGTAATCCTCATAAGTTTCTACCCGAGGTGGTGGTGGAGGTGCTGGGCGACCTCTGCCTGCTGGAACTCCTCGGGGTGCTGGGACACCCCGTGGAGCACCTCTTGCTGGTGCTCCTCTGTTAAAAGAAGGTACTTTTGTATGCCTTCAAAAAACATACATTCTTAAAGTAAAGATGAACATAAGTATTAAATCAATTTTCAACTGTCATGTGAAAATGCATAACTCTATTGAAACATAAAATCACCATTATCAACCGCTTTTAGAGAGATATGATGAGGATTATTCTAACAAAAGAGGCCTATGGACCACATCGTTCATCTGACTTGAATATACCGGTATTTGGCTTCAAGGACCTTGGTACATACAGGCATCGGATAAATACTGGTAGACCGGTATACCATGCACCTCTACTCATGAATGCACTGCAGTTGTATTTACATTACAAATGATTTTGCCTTTGACATCTTTACAAATTGTGATAACCACTTACTATAAATGCGTTGCAGTTGTAAAAAATGTCTATGCGAATGAATACAAATATAGTATGCATTAGCACTTCATGAAAAGTATACTTCATGAATATATCCTATTATCCTAATAAAAGACAGACAGAAAAATGTTTCAACATTTTGGGGGTGGGGTGGGGTGGGGGGTAGTATTGCCTCTCTGAAGTCAATCAAATATCATCAAAATACTGACATTTTCTAAAATGGTAGTGTGCATGCAGACACACACACCAGTTACCATTAGAGAGTGTTTTCTTCTGTTTATATGTTTACAAGTGAGATTCTGCATGATTACTGTATCAGGAACCAAAACTAACTATCGTAATAACAAATGAAAACTTTTAAATTGTCATTTGCTGTTAATAGTTCTGAAAACTGCAGTATAACCCTGGCATTAAATCAATGCAACGAAATTTCAGAAAAAGTACCAAGACATAAACATTAAAAATGATTACATCTATATCATACAGTGCATACCTTGGTGGGGGTACTCCTCTTCCAGCTGGCGATGTCAGCAGTCCTCCTCTTCCACCTCCCCCTGGAGGACCACCTCTCCCCCTTCCTCTTGCAACACCTCCTGCTCCTGGTTTCTCTCCATTCAGATACATCATCTCCTCCATCTGTTGTTGGTGAATTTCATCATTGTATTCCTAATACAGGAAAAATAATACAAATGCACAATCAACAATTTGTTAATAGATTTGTATCGTAAAAAAAAAAAAAAAAAAAAAAAAAAAAAAAAAAAAAAAAAAAATAAATAAAAATTTAAGGCAAGGAACAGTTTGTTACACTCTCATTTGTAAATAACTTTACATTAATATGGTGCAACTCCGCCTGTCTATAAGCATATACTAACCGGTGATAAAAATTTGGTAAGTTCTACCAAGGCATGAGAGAGTCTGCCATAGGCATCGGGAATCGCACTGTACACTTCAACCAAAACATGCAATTCTTCATGTAAATGAGCATATTTTCCACCTTCATTTTTTAGTTCGTCTTCCTACAATAAAGAAAAATCACCCATTCATTAACACATACAAAAGTTACAATATTCCATCATCTCAAATCTTTACTTACAAACTAGCAATTTACATTTTTAAAAGAAAAGAAAAACTAATGTTCCCTTTGTTCCCAAGATGTTTCATACCAAATTTGAAAAGAATCTGAATGGCAGTTATCAAGAATATTTAATTGTTGACAGTGATTCACTCTGAAAATGGTTATCACGAGTCCAACGGACTCCCCTTGAACAATAATTAGCCCCAAGCTAAAATTGATGAGTCCAAATTTCATTCTTTCAAACAAAAAGCCTGACAATTACAGGTATAAACAAACCAAGTTAAGGAAGAAGCTTGTCACCCCCCTCCAGCAAATAAATCTTTCGATTTTATTTACAAGCCACCAAATGATTCACTTGGAAGAAAATTCTGATTCGTAGTTAATATTGCAAAATGATTTCAAAAAAGAAATTTTTCTCAAGACCAAGTTCATGCAATAGATCAATCAATCCGGTGTAAAAAATGATGCATCCAACCGAGGCACTGCACATCAGTCTTTGGCCTATGCTCAGCGCTTAGGGCCATTGAGCAGGGAGGGATCTTTATTGTGCCACAGGACCTCAATTTTAGCGGTCTCATCCAAAGGACCGTCCCATTTAGTCGGCTCTTACGACAAGCAAGAAGTAATGAGGACCTATTCTATTAACCCGGATCCCAATGGGACAACTCTTTTTGAAATTACTATAGGTCCCAACTTTCTTATATTTGATGCAAACAATATGAAATTCATACTGTGGGTATATGATATAAATGCCTGTTGAATGACATCAACAAAAGTGTGGAATCATACTCGTATATGCACGTGCATTGCTTTCTTTCATTTCTTACTGAAATGACATTAAGCATACTAATCAAAGGCTAAAATAAAACGATTTTTCTTCTTTGTTATAGGTTTACAATGACACCACTTCCTAATTGGGGGAGGTTAAGACCAATGAGTAACAATTCCTGTGGGCTAAAAAAAATTTGTACTTTCGCAACTGGTAGGCTAATAGCATAAATGGTTAAGCACAAAGATTCCTAGACATACCTTCGCTTTATCCCTCATTGAGCCTTTGCCAAGAATCGACATCTTTGTCCCTGTTTCTTCTTGTAACCTCTTTAAGGACATTCCTTTTGGTCCTAATAACTTTCCCACAAAATTGAACTGTAAAAGAAAACAAAATCATAAATTTTACTGCAAAGAAATATCAACCACAAAATGATGCACAATGTTTTTCAAAAACGTCAATATATCATAGGGCTGGGACTATTCAGGGTTAGCTCGATTCAGTTTGGTTTCGATTCAGAACAGCACGGTTCGGTTATTTTCGATTCGGTTCATGTTAGGTCCAATATATCTACTGACAGCACAAAAATTAACAATTTTAATGAGTAGCATATTTGATTTTTATTCAAGTTATATAACTTTATGTCATCATTTGTAAACATCATATCTATAATGACATTTTATAACTTTGATAGAAAAAGAAAACATTGACAGTCTATTAAAATTTGTTACATTAATGTGCTGCTTAAGTTTTGGATTATTAAACAAATCTATAGTGAATCTAAAATGTATATGATATTGTTTTCATTGATATGCAAAAATTCAACAATTCTATCAATTGAGTCTTTGAAAATCTCTCCTTTATTGGTTTACTTCTCTCTCATATTAACTGTCAAATCTGTGTCATTACCTACGGTGTTGATTTCACAACACCACTGAGAGAAATGCTAAATGACATGAAAAGATAAACTGCAATGATCTTACTGACCATATTCTGTTGGTATCTGAGTGGTGAAATGTTAACTTTCAACACAGTAATGATTTAATCTCTGTTGCATAAAAATACCACATGTTCTGCACATCACTTGGACGCCATATTTGTTGTTTTGGTGTAGGTAAAATCTAAACCGAACCGAAATCCGGAATTTGTAATCGGTGCATTGCACAGCCCTAATATATCATTCAAATTTTGCAAATCTTGATAACTGTAATAGTGGAAATAGTCTTTTTCAATGGTGTCTTACTTTAGGATAGTCATTCTGTGGAATTTTCACTTTAACTGCCACGCCCTGAGGACGATTGTGGTGGGCTTCAACTGTGGGTATCAATTTCTTTGTTCCACCTTCTGCTCTCTTTATTTCTACAAATCATGCAAACTTTTATAATAAACAGGCTACCAAAACAAATTAGAATAAAATTTTATTATCTTAGGCAAAAAGAAAATTTAAAAGAAAAGAAAAACGAGATCCGAGATGTTTTTAAAACATATGCCCCCATGGTGCAAAATTGAACAGGATTATACACATGCATTATTTAATTGATAGTAGACTAGTATCATCAATTCAAATTATTGAGCAGACAACATCTTTCTATGCCAAGAACCGCCACGGTGGCTGAGAGGTTAGAACGTTCGCCCCGCATGCGGAAGGCCTGGGTTCGAATCCCGGCCTCGACAGACCCCAGTCGTTAAAACAGGTAGTGACAGTTCCATCGCCAAACGCTCGGCATCAGGTGTGGCACGCTAAAGAACCCTCACTGTTCAATGGCCGTAAGCGCCGAACATAGGCCTAAATTTGAAGCCCTTCACCGGTCTTGGTGACGTCTCCATACGAGTGAAAAATTCTCAAGCGAGACGTTAGACAAGATACAATCAATCTATGTCAAGAGTGTATTGACCATGTCACCTAAAAATCAACAAGGGTAATCTACTCCTTTATATGTTATACCAGTGTACCAACATATTATCATTGCATTTAATTTCAACATCAATAGTAAAATTTTTGCAAAGACTAATTGTTCAGTGGTCAGCTTTTAAAATAGGTGGGACATAATATGCTACAGCCCAGTAGCTTAGTACTTCGTTACTAGCTTGAAAATACGGATGTATATTTAATTGCTGTTATAAAATTTAGAAATTCATTTCAAAATTAAGGATTATCTCCCTCGTGCATAGCTCTTATCCTTGGACGAATTTGGCTCCACTTTTTTGACACGCTGTTTTTGGCTATATTTAGCTCCAAAACTTCATAGTTATTTTGGATTTCAAACATTTCGGTTGAGCATCACTGAAGAGACATTATTTGTCGACATGCACATCTGGTGCATCAAAATTGGTACCGTATAAGTTTTACACTTTACACTAACACTAATGACTACTTTCAATTATCGCAATATTTCAGCAAACTATTACAATTACTTTACTATATCATACAGGCAACGAAATTAAGGGGAAATACTCGCTAAATGCGAGTGAAAAATTGACATAGCGAGTGAAAAATCACGAGTGATCGCAGCTTTTTGCGAGTGAAAAAAAACAAACCCCGATCGGTTTTTCTGGATTTCCTTCGTTTACTGGCTGTACTTTGAAGTTTACAATAATTTTGTCCGGTGCATAGAAATGCTTTACAGAATGAAAATACAAGTATTGAAAAAGTACACGTTGATCAAATAAATAACTACGGTCAAGGTCATCTCAGTCAGTGATGTCGAAGATGGCCTACTTCATGCACACTTTGGGCGTCTCAGAGACATCTGATTTAAATAGCAAGCATGTTGATCTTGTCCGTGTTTACATAAAACAACACATGAAAGTGTTAGTGTCACGCTTCACGCAGTGTCCTTCTGTAGTCTATAGTCAAAAGAGTTCGCGGGTTTTTTTCAACTAGAATTTTTTAGATGAAATTTCCAAAAGTTTCCAGCCATGTTGAGTGCAAAGTACGATTTGATTGATACAATTTTTAGAAAGACTGTTACAATTTTGTTTTAATTATGAGATGGATAATGTTGAGAACATAATTAGGAGAATACAATGGGGAGAATAAAATAAGGACAATAAAATCAGGAGCATGAAATGATGATAACAATTAAAAGGAAGAAGGTACATCAGTTTAAAAAGACTTTTACAAGTTTGTTTTGATTATCGATAATGTTGAGATCATAATTAGGAGAATACAATGGGGAGAATAAAATCATGAGCATGAAATGATGGGAACAAAAAGATGAAGGTGCATAATTTTGTGAAAATATCCACAATTACAATTGATCAAAGATAAACTGCTTCAGTCAGATGGATAGGTTTGGGTATTGTCATTATTAAGATTAATTATACAAATGTTAAAAGAAGACTCGCATCAAAGAAATTCATACCTTAGTAGTATTAATAAATGAAAATAATGAAAGGTTTGGTTTTTCTATTAAAAAACAAACAACAACAACAAAAACAACCGCCAGTATTTACTAACACCCCTGTGTGATTATGACTTCCGTCTTGCGTAATTGAATTGACAATTTAACAGTAGCTTGTTGTTTTAGGACGCACGTGCCACACACGCGTCTACTGTTAGACATTATTAATTATTCGATGCTAAAAAAAATATCTTTATACTTTATTACACTTTAAACAATGTTTATTTTTTATTTGAACTAGCGTCTATTCTCATTAAAATATACCCGAAATTTGATTAATGAAAATTTCATTGCTGTTAGCTGCAAAAGTTTATTTCATTTCAATCGACTTAAAAACATATCTTATATTTCATAATTCAAACAAGTATTATATGTGGGGAAAATACGAGAATTAGAGGGACAAAAACTTCGGTGATAAAATTATTTTTTTTTTAGGACACTAATTATCTCTTAAACTACAGATTTTTAGTTCTCATAAAACAGTGAACAAAATTAACAAAGAATAATTCAAACAAGTATTATTATAGGGGGGTGGGGTGATACGAGAAACTTCGGCAATAACTCCTCAAAGAACGATAACTCTAGCTAACTCCTGTGGCAGGAGTTAGCTATAGTTATCGTTCTTTGAAACATCGATGATGCGAGAATATAACACAATTTTCTATATTTACAACCATAATTTCAGGGCCCGCGCTGCCCATCGCATTTTGCGATTTTTCAGGAAAAAATGCGACACGGACATTTCGTATTTTAAAAATCGCGGCACCATCTTGAATTTCAGCTGTTGGCATCCAAACAGCCTCGGGGCTGTTTTACCTGTGCAGAATGTGGATACCCTGTTGCGTGGGAAAGACAAAGGGTTGATCTGTGTGCAGGTAGGTGTGAATGAAATGAACTTTGCACGTGCGAGTCTCCTACATATTGTAATGAAATAGAAATAAAAGTATTCTGTATACTGGGGAGAGATAACCCCGAGTCATTACTGGGGAGCGACCTGTTTTGGACTGAGTGGAATAAAAAGCGTGTGATTGTGCACACAAGCTAGTTAAGGCCAATTCAACTTAATTAGTAGATTATCATCCAGGATCACCAAAAAGTATGGGGCGAGTGGGAGGATTTTATTTTATTAATTTTTATTTTCTGAGAATTATTTTAATGACAAACAAGTAGGCTGAAGGCCTAGTGCATCATTTAATGCCAGATGGATCTATGCTTATTTCACAGACGAATTCCAGGTTAAACTTTAATTTTAAACACAGCAAGATACCAAACTTCTTCAAGATATGAAGCACATTAATGCTTTCCTTTCATTTATGCCCGTAAGAAGGTGAGAAATTAAGAAAACCATAATATGATCCATTTTTTCTTTATGTTGCTATACCGGAAATGTAAATAAGAAGTGTAAAACCTTTCCGGAAATCGCAAGCTCCGCAAAATAAAAAAATTCCGGGTGGGCTGATTTTTGAGGGGCGGGCGGGGATGATAATCTATCAATTAAGTTGAATTGGCTTAATGGAAGATATTTTGGTGTCAATAAAAACATATAAAATTTAATTTGTCAGTTCATCACAGTACAAAAACAATTTCATCTGGAAAGTTAAACTATTGAATGTTCAGCTACATTGTACATTTTCTAATCCATTTGACGGTAGTATAGTTTATAAATGAAGGAATGTTGGGAAATTGCATCATTCTTTAGGTCTTTGGTTTGATCTATTTGGAAAATGGCCATGAGGAAACGCAAAATTGTAGGTTCGTCTGAAATTGCTATGCTGTCATCTTTTGACTTCACATCATCTTAAGCCATTTAAAATTTATTTCAGACTTCACTACATGATGATATTCACTGAATGACCACCTTGTCATTCTGGATTTCAAGATGAAAACGGGATTCTTCAGTGAATTCTTTGAAAAATGTGATGTTGTGAAACTATGATGATGTGTTATGTATTACAGTAATTAATCTTCAGTAACTTTGTCATCTGACAGTGACTTTTTATAGAGTGCAAATTTAATGTTAATGATGAGTATTATATGTCATTTACACTACTAACATGATTAATAAACATATAGAAACTCATTTCTTGTCTTTATTTAATGTAGTCAGTCATAGGTTACGAAATACTCCTAATTTTTTCTGGTATGAAACAGAATTGAGTCAACTTCGCCAAAAACGATATTTAAAAATAAAACCATGATATAGTGCTATATCATCTAGACTGACTGAAAAGCAATCACCTGAAATACAATTTTCACAATACCATAATAATAGTGATTTATGATAAAAGTTGAACAAAGCTATGTTGTAAGAATAATCAGAGACATGTATATGATATGTTGTATACGCCCTCTTGAATAATATACATGAAATATAGATCTATAGTAAATGGTACGAGTCGATGCACGCGCGCCAGGTTGCGACACAATATTTTAGTCCAGTGTGAGCCCTGAATTTGGCATTTTCTTATCGAAATTGAACATATATAAACTAATTATGCTTTAATTCATACGTTGGCAGGGGCATTTCGGTAATTTCTGTGGGCATTTCGGTAAACCACGGGCATTTCGGTAATTCGACGTACCGTCCTCCCTCATATTTCGAGCAGCTGTAGATTCAATAAGCAATTTCGCATAGCTTGATAAAACTACATAGCAGTATAAGGCTACATAGATTAAAACAAAGATTACATTGGGCCTGATAAAAGTTGTGGTTTTTTTTTTTTATATTGTATGAAGCCTGACTGAACACGTGCTCTTCGCCCTTCATTGATATTAATTCATAGTAAATTACCTTCTGCGACTATACGGTGTGTATTCATCAACTTCATGTCCACTTCCCCTAGTTCTTCTTTCAATTTATTGATATACTCATAATCAATCGCTGCCATCTTTTCGTGCTGTACAATCTCCTTAGAACTTCTTTGTGATAGTAATGGCGGAAAATGCGCGTTAGAGGTAGACCGGTTTTCCGCCATAAAAAAATAGGTCAGTATATCTTACATTGAAATAACTTAACAATGGATAAAAGTAAATAAATAAAAGTCATTGGAAGTCAATATGTCAAAATCGTTTAAACTTATTCTTAATTGGTGTATAATAAGGGCATATCTTACTTTCTTTACGGCGTAGGGATATTAACATTATTATATATTACTACTTTCTAGACGTCCCATAATCAATCCGTCCCTTAGTCGATTCGTCCCATTACCGATCCGTCCCCTAGTTAATACGTCCCCTAGTCGATCCGGCCCGAAAAAAATTATATTTTTTCAAGTGTTATTTACAATACTGAATTGATTTAATTCATCTGTGTATCTCATCTTCATGCATGGTGTGTGTGCCGCTGATATCTTCTGTCATCAGGTAGTCATCCTTTAATATGCTCTATGGTATTTATGGCTTGATTGCAGACTAATTAACCTTGATCACACGTAATGTATATTAATCTTCTTGAGACTGTTTAAACTTTATCATAACGAATATCTCTTCCTTTAAAAGGATGAAAAACATACTTTGCCAAAGAATTTAAGGTATTTGTTCCTCTATATTGAAATAAGCTTTCAGTATTTCCCAAAAAGAAGAGCCGGATGTTTTGATATTTGACAGCTTTTTCTAAGATCATTATACACATCACAATATTCGATAAAGTGGGCTTAATTTTCAATACAAAGAATACCTTTTGTTTTTAAACAAAATTTACATACTCTGTCATTTCTTGAAATATTTCTATACCTGTCACATTCTATTTCCAAATCATGAGCAATTCTTTGAACTTCTGGAGTTTAAAAAACCCCCAAAAAACTTCTAATAGTTACATATAGGTTACTGTAAGCTCGTAATTAATGATCAAAGGATGCACAACAATGCAGTTATAAAACTGTTTTCACCAAGGTGTTTTCACAATGATCAGTGGACATGGGACACACATTTACATTTATTGCTATACATAGTTGAATAACGATGTTTTTACAATAATTAATGAGCACACATTTTCATAACCATCTCACTTCAAACAACAATTATAAATCCTAGTTAAGGGTTGTATAAACAATTTTATTCACACGTCTAACTTCGGCAGTTATCTAATTTTGATAACTATAACTGCAATATATATATGCAAAAACTTCCCTTTTTCTTAAGTAATAATCATTTATTGTGTCTCTGATTTAAAAAAAAAAATATGGAGGGGCCGGATCGACTCGGCAAAATGGGCCGAATCGACCATGGGACGTCTTGGGACGGATCGACTAGGGACGGACCGACTGGGGGACGGAACGACCTGTTACCATAATGCTCGATCCCGACTTTGAAATGAATTCGGACTCGTTGTACCAAAATTGTTCACAGTAGTCATAATAGGAACATGGCTAGTATGCAGGTTGATCTGGAACTTAAAAAGGTACAGTAAGTGGTAGCAGTGTCAATTATTTTGTTGTTGTTGGGTTATTTATTATTAAAACTTTGTGAATCTTCTGTTTTTAACGATATCGATTTTAAAAATTAAACTTGACAGACCTTAAGGAAATCCATCATATCAAAGGTCCAGCACAATCTCTATATTTAGCTATAACAGTAAGCTTGATTACATTTTTAGCTCACCTGAACCGAAGGTTCAAGTGAGCTTTTCTGATCACATTTTGTCCGGCGTCTGTCTGTCTGTAAACTTTTCACATTTTCATCTTCCTCTCATGAACCACTGGGCCAATTTCAACCAAACATGGCCAAAAGCATCCTTGGGTGAAGGGCTTTCAAGTTTGTTCAAATGAAGGGCCATGTCCCTTTCAAAGGGGAGATAATCACAAAAATGCAAAAATAGGGTGGGGTCATTTAAAAATCTTCTTCTCAAGAACCACTGGGCCAGAAGAGCTGAAATTTACCTGAAAGCTTCCTGACATATTGCAGATATAAGTTTGTTCAAATCATGGCCCCCGGTGGTAGGATGGGGCCACAAGGGGGGATCAAAGTTTTACATACAAATATATAGGGAAAAACTTTAAAAATCTTCTTCTCAAGAACCACTAAGTCAGAAAAGCTGAGATTTACATGAAAGCTTCCTGACATAATGCAGATTCAAGTTTGTTCAAATCATGGCCCCCGGGGATAAGATGGGGCCCCAAGGGGGCATCAAAGTTTTACACACAAATATATAGGGAAAATCTTTAAAAATCTTCTTCTCAAGAACCACTAAGCCAGAAAAGCTGAGATTTACATGAAAGCTTCCTGACATAATGCAGATTCAAGTTTGTTCAAATCATGGGCTCCGGGGGTTGGATGGGGCCACAATAGGGGATCAAAGTTTTACATACAAATATATAGGAAAAATCTTCTTCTCAAGAACCACTGAGCGAGAAAAGCTGATTTTTACATGAAAGCTTCCTGACATAGTGCAGATTCAAGTTTGTTCAAATCATGGCCCCAGGGGGTAGGATGGGGCCACAAGGGGGATCAAAGTTTTACATACAAATATATAGTTAAAATCTTTTTCTCAATAACCACCGAGTCAGAAAAGCTGATATTTACAAGAAAACTTTCTGACATAGTGCAGATTCAAGTTTGTTCAAATCATGGCCCCCGGGGGGTAGGATGGGGCCACAAGTGGGGGGGGGGGGTCAAAGTTTTACATACAAATATAGGAAAAAGCTATAAAAATCTTCTTCTCAAGAACCATTGGGCCAAAGAAGTTGACATTTACATGAAAGCTTTCTGACATAGTGTAGATTCAAGTTTGCAAAGGGTAGTTTGGGCCATAATAGGGACTAAGGTTTTACATGCAAATATATATGGAAAGTCTTCAGATATGGGCCAAGGTGACTCTGGTGAGCGATGTGGCCCATGGGCTTCTTGTTTTTAAAGTGCAATGGTATAGCCCAAAGCTTGCATAATAATTTTCAAACATGTTTATAGAGGGCAAAGCCCTATCACAGCCCGAAGGACAGTGAGAACAGAGCTCTCCCTATAGGTAACACGTATATATATGTTTAAAGGAAAATATAAAAAAAAAAACACTAATGAAAAATTAAACCATACCTATGGAACTTGAAAATCTTGGTCCAAATGGTGTAGATTCGAATACGAGCATGTGAACATCCATATTGAACTTTTGTACCCAAGTTCACGTCGCTTTGAGATGTTATACGGTGATTTTTTTAACATTTTTCAAAAGGGTCCTGTGGCTTTCAAATTGGGGAAAATTGTCAACATTTTTATCAAATTGGGAAAACCTAGACATTATTGTAAACATGCTAAATATATCATATCAAACAAGAAATCAAACACAAATTGATGTCATTCTTCTTTTATTTTATATATTTAACTTTCTTTACTTTAAGGTCTTAAAATTTTCGACTATTCTTTTTAAATCATCTAGAATTGATGTGTATTTGTCATGTCATGCATATACTATTCACATTGAACTTATTTTTAAACAAATACATTTTTCACCAGTTATTATTATTGGGAAAGGTGTAAATTTATCTGGACAGAGATAAAAAACATACCACTTTAATATCAATCTAATTAGAGACAATAACTCAGGCCCTGACTGACAGATTCAGCCAAGTGTGTCAACTGGGTATCTGAGATTGGAATGTGGGGATAGCAATACGGAACTTTCGGGATGTGCTGGAACGACCGATTATATTTGACTTTTATACACCATCGTCACATGATAATAACCAATTGTAGGGCAAAGTTTACATCGATGCAAATGGTGTTGCACTAGCAGACGGTCCGTAAAGAGCTATGTGCAGTCCTACATTTTTGTACGATGACGATCCAAGTCACTATTGGTGCTTAGTACCTGGGTGTAAATTAGATGGAAGGGAAAAGGTCATTTAGACGCATATCATTGGATGCAAGGCGTGAAGATTTACTGATATCCTCAAGATACTCCCTAGATTTACTTCCCTCGCCAACTCACACAATTTAATCAAATACATTTTTCTATAAATGCAGTCTTCGACGTTAACCGGTGGCCCGAGGCCAGTAAAATCGGGATCGGGTTTCTAAAAATATTTAACCCAGGAGTCTGGCGGGCCTGTAAATGTTTTATTGTATGTGTTGTATATATTATATATAAAGCGTGAGATTGACTCAGACTTCCGCATCGAAAAACGATCAACCATGCTGCCTTTTCTGAAGTATAGGGAGGCACGGACACTGAAAGTTAATGTAGATATATAGGATGTGCATACACGTATAAAAAATACATGCACATACTATATATTTACATCACCTTCCAGTGCCCGTTTAGGAAGGGGGCTCGTCCGTGAAATTCAAAAACCTCACAAGCGTATTTCGCAATCACAACCCTCAGATCCAAATAAAAAACTGGTCGTACAAGGAGAAAAGAGAACGAAAATCTATGCCCCATTGGACCGAGGGTGGGCCTTTGCTAAGATTTAATTCTGGAGAAAACAAAATGTTTTGTACGTGGTGTTTACAAAACAAAGTAGAACATGAGTTGCTGATATCATCTGCGAGATTAATATGTTGAAAAATAAAATAAGATATTTAATCCTTTTAATGTCAGTTGTGTATTTTGGGTCACTAAAATATTGTTCGGGCTTGCAAAATTATTATACTGGGAGGCCCGAAGGGCCTGTGCTTCACAAAGTTTTTCCTGAAGACTGTTGAATAGGGGATCAAAGTTTTATATACTATATATGGAAAATCCTTTAAATATCTTCTTCTCAAGAACCACTGGGTGAGGAAAATACAAATTTACATGAAAGGTTCTTGATATAGTACAGATTTAAGTTTGTTAAAATCATGGCCCCCTAGGGTAGGATGGGGCCACAATAGGGGATCAAAGTTTAACATACAAATATATAGGGAAAATCTTTAAAAATCCTCTTCTGAAGAATCGCTGGACCAGAAAAGTTTACATTTACATGAAAGGTTCCTGACATAGTGCAGATTCAAGTTGGGGCCACAATAGGGATCAAAGTTTTATGTGCGACTATGTAGGGAAAATCTTTAAATATGGGCCAAGGTGACTCAGGTGAGTGATGTGGGACATGGGCCTCTTGTTTTGTATGCAGGTGTATATTGATGAGTTACAAATCAAGTTTGAGTTTTGTTCTGGTGTGTTGATTTATGATGGAGTTGTGTCCCTTTAAGGTAGACCTATACTCGGCCTTGAATGGACTCAATCATGAAAAAATTGCCTTTATAAGACAATGTCACAATGACTGGTGTGTTGTTTATAATTCTTGTTCCTTCTACATATTGCACAGCTGTCACAACATTTACTCAGTCATTCCAACCCACTGGATTGACAATTGCACTAAGAATTTTACAAGCACTGACTGTTAAACTGATGATGAGTTGATATTAAGTAAAATAATTTAGTTACCATAAGCATTTGAATAATTTCTGTATATTGTACTGGTAGAAAAATTACCCATTAGTTGCTTCTGTAACATTTCTGACTGAACAAAAATTGTACATAGTGTAGATGTATGGACAGGTTGCATATCTGTGCATTAAAATGAAATGAAATATGACACTTACGCATGTATATTCTCAGTTTGAAATCAAAAGTGCCTGTGCCCACAGTGAGAGTTGTCACTCAGTGACTCGCTGAACTTGGTAAAGGTTATAAGTGTTGTCAAGGATTTAATAAAATTAAGTGAACACATAAAATTGTCTGTATTTATTACTTGGTTATAATAATTCAAACAAGTTAAAAAATTTGGCTACATAGGTAATACTATGCAAGTTTTTGTGCATTGTTACACATGTTGTAAAGGACAATGATAAATACATGTACATATGTAACTTTATTAAAAAAAATTATGTTCCTTGTATCACAGATGTAGCATACCTAGCTAGCTTATTTATATGATAACAATTAACTTTTATGTACTTAGTAATAAGGTTGTCAATTTTTTTTTAGTACAAATGACCTGAAGTTTATATGTTGTGTGAAAATTTTATTTTTCTTCTCTCATCATTGTTTATTAGTAAGGATTTCTCTGGGGGAGGGGTATCGGTAGAAATATCATTTTATTTCTTCTCTCATCATTGTTTATTAGTAAGGATTTTTCTGGGGGAGGGGTATCGGTAGAAATATTTTATTTCTTCTCTCATCATTGTTTATTAGTAAGAATTTCTCAGGGGAAGGGGTATCGGTAGAAATATCATTCCCCATAGTTGTTTGGAAAAGTATTGAAAATGGTAGGATTTCTGTGATTACAAATTAGAGATGTTTAGTTTTGATTTTCATGGTGTGATACTTTTGATTTTCACGATCTCAGACACTATGACCAATATACTTACTATATAAATGCAGATCGACTTATGATACTAAGATAACCATTCAGGTCTATGGGCCTCTTGTTAAAAATTAAAATTTGTTTGCAATAATTTCTAGGAAGAGGAATTGAAATTTGAAGGAATATTTAAGGAGATTACGTGAAAATTATCGAAATTATTCATGATTTGAGAGGGGAAGGGCATAGAGTTGGCAATGATGCATAAAATTAATTGCTTAATAATTTGTTATTCAATTTTCGGCTACTTACAGGCATTTCAAGAACTGCAGACAAAAATGATAACGACTACACAACAAATTAAAGTGTCAGATGCCCAGATTGAACAGTTAAAGAGAAGCATAAAACACTCAGAATTAGTGGAACATGAAATTGTTGCTCTACCAGAGAGCACAAGGTTGTATGAGGGAGTTGGAAGGATGTAAGTTCACTTTCCAAAAAATAATTAATTGAACTTTCTTGATTTTGTACGAAACATGAGACATGCTAATGTAAACTATGATACTACTTACAGGTTCATTCTCCAACCCAAAGATGATATCAAACGGAATCTAACCAATAAAAAGAAAGGAGCAGAGGATAAAATAAAAAATGTAGAGGCTAGTATCATAAACTTTAGATTATAATGTTCATGTTTACATGCATATTCTGGAATTACATATATTTACTTGATTTACAATGTTGTTTTTATTCAATAACTTGAAAATTATCCATTATATCAACTTGGTAAGAATTGTATGTAATTTTGGGAAGAAGATTGCTCTAAAAAAAATGATGATAAATAATTTATCAGATGTTGAACTTGGTGAAAATCAGTGTATGTGTACATGGATACAGGGTCCACATTTACGTTTGTCCAGACATATAGGATTATTTTTCTATTTATATCTATTTACTGATTAAAATTCAGATACCTGTGGTTACAGCTTGTATTGCTTTAATGAAGATATCAATGCTGAATGAAAATGGAACAAAAAACTCTCATGAATATGCATAAAATTACGGTTGTAAATAGTTTCAAAAGGCTCTCTTTATTCACTCCACGCCTGTCTTATTAGCGTATCGCATGTTAATCATAAATTGAATAATTTGTCATTTTACAATACGCACTTTCTACCACAATCACAAATGATCGACTGCTCCTCTTCACTATGAGGTTTAATCACTTTGGAATTATACAGGAAGTAACAAGACATTTAGATACTTATCACAATGTATGAGGCTTAATCAAAAGTTTCCATATGCAATATTTTACATTGCATATTTTTTCCTTGACTAAACTAATGCAAATTAAATTAAGCATTTAACATCTTTTCACATAGATCTGTATTCGATTGCTTGTTATTATATATACAATTTTCCTTTTTAGACTTCCAAATCATATTTAGAGAAGAGCATTAAAGAAAGTGAAGACAATCTTAGAGAGTTAGTCATGTCAAAGCAACAGAACAGATAGTTTTTGTATTAAATATTTAGAAAAATCAGTATCCTTTTCATTTCTTATTTATTAAGATTGATTACATTATTATGTTGAACTTAAAATATTTCTTTCTGTATTGAGAGGGGCCTGCCGTCTGTAATATTTTCTTGCCAAGAGTATATCCGGTCCACTTGTCTGTAGATATGTACATGTATGTACACAATACCGATATATGTGTATTTCAAACATGTCCATGACATGGTCTTGCCAGCATCAGATAAATTCAGACTAGAATCTGTTGTCTTTGGCAAGTCGTTGCGTACATCAAGAGCTTATCCCAATTTGAGGGACTGTATTCGCAAATGGTCAGGGGTGGTCCATTTTATTTTATTTTTTATCTTTAGCGCCTTGCGCACTTCAAATAGCACACTCTCGTAACCTTCAACAATAAGTTTTGCAAATATCTTGGTTTACGTGTTCCGCATACATTGGAAAACATTGAATCGGATTGAAAAGTAATCTATTATGACCAACATATACTATTCCCTTTCTTTTTCACTTCCGACTTCTTCGTGGATGTTCTTTTCTTCATTTGATAAACTTTACTTTTAAAACATTACTTACACCCTCCAGTCGATTTCAACTGGGATCGTCTTGTAACCCAGACCAATAGAATCTCAGATCGTCTTGTAACCCAGACCAATAAAATCTCAGATGTATTCACATCGTGATGGGAATCAACATATTCACAAAAACCAGTACAAAGAAAAATCTCAAGATCCAGCAAATGTTCTACCAAGCCCCTATATTTATTCCCCACGTAAATATGAATTGCCGTGAAAGAGGGGCTTCAGACATGTAGTGCCACAACGCATGTGGGAAGTGGTGTGAATCAAATGTGGATTCTCAAAAATTCCAAAGAACTTGGTAAAGAAATCACGAATCTTTTCCAAAATCAATAGCATCGAAATATATTTTTCAACACTCTACATAACCATTCCTCGCGATGAATTAAAGGCTAGGCCTATTTTACATCATAGTTGTTTCTCCAAGAAAAGAGGAACTAGGATTGTAATCCAGAAAACTTTGTTAATCATCGTTCTGATTCTACACACATATAATTACTCTGAAGTTGACAGGATGCTGGGGTTCGTCATTGACAATATCTACGTAGTCTTTGAAGATCAAGTCTCCAAACAGAGTGTTGTAATTCTCATGGGCTTAAACCATGCTCCTTTATTAGCTGACCTGTTTTTATATTCTTATGAGGCAGGTTATTCAGAAATTAAGTTTTTACACGAAAAGAGAAAAACTCTCTTGTATTGGCCTTCAACTCAACCTTTAGATACATAGATGCTGTTTTATCTATACAATGTTTTCTTTCATTCATATACCGATTCAATATATCCCAGTGAACTCAACGTAAAGATACCACAGAGCCTTCTTCGTCAGCTTCATGTTTGGATATTAACAATTTTACAGAACATAGACGTTATCAACTTTATTAGAAATGACTTTAGCTTCTTCATCGTCAACTTTACATAGTTATGTAGCAATATTCCATTATCTGCATATGCTGTTTTTATCTCAATTATTTTAAGAGAGAGAGCATGTTCTGTATATGATCATTTTTTAAACGTTGGCAGGCTACTAACAAATAAGTTGATGTAATAGTATAGTTTCAACAGTCTCGTTCATAGTCCGCATTTCGCAAATTCTGTGGTCGTTATGATTATCTTATTTGCAAATACAATCTGTCATTAGGTCGAATGCTATCTGAATTGTTTCAAACCAATAGTTGGGCCGTTCTTCACGTATCGATTTTGATTATTCGATGTACCAGATCTAGATGACGGCGGGCATGGCCGGTCAACAAAGGATGTTTATTCCTTCTAAGCACTTATGAGGGACGTTAAACAATATACAATCAATAAATCTCGGCACGTGGTCCCACCCCTTGTGTGTCCAGGGTGAGAGGTCCGTGTTTGCCCTACTCTCAGATGTGTGTTCTGTATAGGATATATGAGATCGATCACTGTTAGTATTCACCTTTTTCATGAATAATGGTACTATTGGCCAACGTAATCCCTTCATCCTCAGCGTTACCTCTTTAAAACATTCCCAATGGTAATCCACTGTGACCATCACTGACTTTACTGTATTCTGACCTTGTTTTTTCTCGAACCCTTTCTTTGAAGACATCGACTTTATTTTGCACTTCATGGATCATCATCGATTTGTTTATCCAGTTAGTGTTCGGAATTCTTCATGGAAATGCTGTCTAGACGCACTGTTCTTGTATCATGGGTTAAATCCACTTCAACGATATAATTTTGGATTTTTATGTCAGGATTCTAGCCAGTACTGTATTAGGAAAATATTGATGATAAGGATATTCAGTCAACTACAGACATCTGGCTACGGAATCGTGTATCCCCCCCCCCCCCTCTGTATTTTTCCTCTACTTTTATGCTGATATTTTTCTTTATAATCTGTAGTCATTTCACACCGTTAAAAGTCAACATTCTACTGTAAATCAACTATTGAAAATGGATAGTTAAGAGAAGAAAGTCACATTTTTTTTTTTTTAAAAACCAAAATTTAGAGGGGGAATACAGAAGTGGGTACACTGTCCAGTTGTCTAATGTCTGCAAGTGTCCCCCAAGATTCTTAAACTGAACTTTCTATCATACGAACCTGTAGCCTGTAAGCTCTAAATGCAATACTGAAAGTATTCGTGCAGTGGGTAACTGCAATTCATTTGTTAAGACAGAATCTTTACGAATGTCAAATCCATGGATTTATTGGGAAATGGTCTGTAATGACTCTACATATCCAAGCTAGGTAAACGATATCATGGACAACATATATTTCTTTGACTTAACAATGGTTTTAATAGTACTTTTTATACGGGGTGCCAAATGAAACTCTTGTGATTTTGTATCGAAATCCAATTTTTTGTGGACAAAAGTGAGTTTTGTTCAACAAAAATGAGTTTAGGTTAACAAAAACAAAATTATATTTTGTTTACGAAATTATCTTTCAGTGGACAAAAGTCACTTTTCATTTTTTTTGGGACAAAATTCTATATTTGTCTCACAAAATTGACTTTTGTTATCTATTTTACAAGTTGGATAACAAAGTTCAATTTTGTATGCAAATAAGTTTATATTTGCGTACCTAATTGGTAAAAATGAATTTTGTAATGACAAAAATGAATTTTGTCCCTGAAAAATACTTTTGTGTAGCAAAACTTATGTTTGTCATTACAGAAAAAAATCTAGTTATTATAAAACAAATATGTATGCCTAACATATTTTTGTAAAACAAAAATGAATTTGTTATGACAGAATTCTATTTTGTGTATACAGAATTGATTTTCATGACAAAAACATCAAGTCCCTCTTGGAGCCCCGTAATTTTAGAGATGTGCCTGCATATGTTGTCCAAGTTGACGAGTCTTATATCTCATATATTGTCTGTTAGTATATTATTCATTAGGCGCTGAAATATTACAGAAGCACAACCAAATATAATTATCTTGACATTTCAATTTGATTGTGCACATCGTATCTTCTTTCTACAAAAAAAAAAAAATTAGGATTTATTACCAGGTTCTATTAGGGTTCTTAGAGTTTGATTGATTGAATATTGTTTAACGTCCCTCTCGAGAATATTTCACTCATATGGAGGCGTCATCACTGCCGGCGAAGGGCTGCAAAATTTAGGCCTATGCTCGGCGCTTATGGCCATTGAGCAGAGGGATCTTTATCGTGCCACACCTACTGTGACACAGGACCTCGGTTTTTGCGGTCTCATCCGTAGGACCGCCATTTAGTCGCCTCTTACAACAAGCAAGGAGGCACTGAGGACCTATTCTAACCCGGATCCCCACGGGATTCTTATAGTTTGATAGTTCTTGGTTGTGGCAAATAAAAATGTAAAGTCAGCTCCCATGAGATGTATTACAATAGTTTGTATACATGGACATTACTAACTTACTGTTACAAAGAAAGGGAGAAAAATCTTTGGATCAAGCGGGGATAGAATCCGGTACCATTGCATTACTAGATAGTTTATCTAACAAATGAGCTAACCAGGCCGACATGCGAAGTATGGTAATATTGCTACACTACTTTAAACCTATTTCGGAAATCATACAAGAACTCTTCATAAAATGGAGATGAAAATATTATTGGGGGAGGGGGTGTCAGAAACGTCGCGTATGACCTTAAAGGGAAAGGCAACCCTAACCAAATATTTGCTTTTATGAATAAAGCATTACTTACTGATATCGTAATTGACAGTCTTTTACAACAGAAATCCTTGCTTAACAATTAATATTGTTAATCTATCATGTATTTTAAATTACCCGCCGCTAAGAGAATGGCCATTGAAGTTTAATTTATGACGTCACACTGTCTATTCCGGTTTATATCATTAGCAGCACTGTAAACATGACAAGTCACAAACAAGTTTGGAGCCGTATAGATTTGAGCCCGTTCTTTCGCAAGAAGAAATTGAGAAAAGAAGACGTTCGGTCGAGTCGCAGACAAGGCAGACGGTAAACGTTCTTCATACAAATGCCTTGAACCTCAACTTGTCATTAAGCAAATGATGGATCCACAGTTTACGAAGTCTTTTCTTTTCAAATGACTTGGTTGAGTCGGTAATTTCGAGAAGAAGAAAAACCTTTTTTATTATCTCCCCTTCGCATTAGTGTAATTAACTGCTTGCCAGGAAGGCATCAACCTATTTATTCGTAAAATCTACCACATGCACATCTTTGATGATCTCACAGGTGCTTGGGTTCAGGACCCTCCCCCCCCCCCCCCTCTCCGAATAAGCTACATGAGTTGATTTAATTAATTTTTTGGTTGAAAATATTTCTAATGCATGTCAACGTCTTGCATACCCATAAAGTCCGAAATACATGTAATTCAAAATAAGCCCTTTAAAAAAAATATACCCTCACTGGTTATTATAAGTTCTGTTATAATAACCAGTGAGGGTATTTTTTTTTAAGGGGCTTATTTTGAATTATTTTGGACTTTATGGGTATGTAAGACGTTGTTGACATACATTAGAAATATTTTGAAGAGAAAAAAAATATAATTAAATCAACTCATGTAGCTTAAATGCGGAGGGAAGGGTGGGGGGGGGGGGGGGTCTTGAACCCAAGTACCTGTGGATCTCATCAAAACAGGAACAGACGGTGTAACGTCAAAATTATTGATTTTTCTGGTCTTGAATACAAAAGAGTTACACATCATGGCAGCCTCTATAGATCGCGGGATCCAGGAAATTTTCAAAGGGTGGAAGCTCTATTATTAATTTTGGTTTTTAAAGGGGGTTCCTCCCTCACAATGCGTGTTTTTTACACTTTTTTTTAGCAACAATTTTTTTTTATGAAAGGGGGGAGGGTCGGACCCCCCCCCTCCCCTTTAGATCCGCCACTGCGTTTTCTGAAGAAAATTGATTTGTTCTCCGACTCCGGCTCCAACTGTTATGATGTAGAGGGATGAACTACCCCTCAGATGTAGAGTGGCTTGTCCACTTTATGAAGAGGTCATTGTGTAACTGTTCCGCTATTTGTAATCAATGAAGTACTATGTGTAAGTGCGTCTTTTTGGCTAGCACAAATGACAAAAATGGGTTCTCTGATCATCGATTACATTGGTCAAGTATATATGTCATATAAATATTTGTAGAACGTATATCTTTTCAAGCAGCATGGTTTCATGCAGGTAAGATGGTTGTCTTGAGTTTTGTTATTGTATTGCTGTTTATTTAACTTTCACCAGCACATGCATAATCTTTATCTACCGGTATTATGAGTTGTATTACATAACGTTGATGTCTATGGAGCGCCAAATTAACATAAACTCAAATAATTGAAGATATAAGTACATGTATATGCAAATATACATAAAATTCAGGTATGTTATTATACGTATATATTTTGTAAACTTCTCTTTTTATGACAAACATTTAGATGCAATGTCGCAGTTTGTATGTATGCAGGCCTGCTGCATACTATTATATTTAATATATGTAAGCTTGTTGGATGTATGCGATTTGTGATTTTGCATCTATTCTATATTTTCATTAATTAATTAAATCTATATGTTTTGTAATTAAGTATACCACTTCTTATGGTTTATATTTTATCTGTCATACAATTTTAACATAAGTACTAACTCACCACTTATTACATTATGCATCTTCAGTTTTATACACATAATACATACTATCGAATAAGAATTATGGAGCCATGTCGTGCTACGAACTGGATCCAGTTACAGAAACATGGTACAGGGTCTGAGGTGTAGCACCTGACGACGACCTCAAAATTTTTTTTGCCTGATGACGATCTCAAAATTGTTGTCTGGCATAATTTTACAATTTATGATTAACAAAGTAATAACTGGTGGCACTCTGTTATCAAAATTTTCTTTGGCGACCCTACCCTAATTCTTTTCTGTATATATTTTAGTTATTTCACATGTATATACATACCTACATCCCTATTACTATTACCTTTTACTAATATTACTAATTATTAATAATTATGGTATATTTATTTCGGTGTATCTTGATTTATTTGGACGAAGGACGGAGACTCGTGCGATTACTAATTATTACCTTCTATTAGAATCCAAATAAATAAAACAATATTTTAAATATTTAATTTTATATTTACGTATTATATTTTTTACATTTTTTTAAATTTTAATTTACTTATTGAATAAATTAAATAAAAATATTATTAAAGTTATTACATAAATTAAAAAATATAAATTTATAATTATTTCATTTTAATTTACTTATTATATTTTTTTAAAATTTTAATTTATTGAATAAATTAAAAGAATTATTAAAATTATTATATAAATAAAAAATATAATTCATTTTATTAATTTTTTACTTGTTATTTAGTTTAAGTTACTTCTTTATTTCATTATGATTTATGACATACGACCACATGTATGTGTCCGGCCATCAAAAGACAGTACCGCAGTCATCAGACGTGTTGGTACACGATGGTCCTTATTTATTTATTTTTAAACCATGGGACAACCCATACGTCCCATACGGAGCATATGGAATGTTACTACAACACACTTCAACTTCACTATGTTGGTGCATTTGGGAGGTGTTGGAGGGTGAGGCTGGATCGCAATGAGATGGATAGTATTATGGCAGATAATACAGTCACCAATCGGTTAACGATATATAGTTAACCAATCCTACAAATATCAGACAAACAAAACACATCTAGTATAGATGATTACAGAGATAGTGTGTACCAAGAAGCATGTTGCTTGCCTGCTGTATTATCGTTGATGAAATATTTTTTGATTATTTATTATAATGCATTTGTTGTTGATATATGCAAGGTTCATAATTGGTGATATCTTTTCTTTCTCTAGATCCAAACTTTATGTAATTTACATAATTTGTGATGTCTATTCACTATCTATACCTCCAAACGTTTTGATCACAAACAAACTTTGCAGTGCCTAGATATAGACCATCTTATACTTAATACACCTCCGTGTTCTTGTTCTTCGTCTTCTTTCAACTATGGATATGTCATTACTGGTGATGTTGATATAGTTGAAAATGAGAACCTGAAAATACAGATGTACTTATTTTAAAAGGTCCTAGATTCATAGAACTTCGGTCTTTCAATTGGCGACAGAACTTCATCTCTATTATGAATCTGTCGAAGATTATGCCAGACGATAGGCTAAATATGAAAAGAAGAACTTGATACATTGTCAGAATGGATTAAAAGTATAAGAGGAATATTAAATAAAGCACATACCATCTATCAGTCTATCCTTCTGTGTTTAGTAATCCAGAAGGGATCAAAGAATTATATGGGTTACATGAAGAATGTGTTTTGGTTCTAGCTGACAAAGCTTGTAACAACATTGTCTTTGTTTGCAAGGCTCATTATTACAACTGTATTTTAAACGAATTGGCATTAATTCCACATTTAATAATCATACTTATACTCCAACTGCCCTTTCAAAATATGAAATTCTTCAAAATAAAAGGTTAAGATAACGAATAGCGACCAATCTTATAACCCCTATAAGCAATACAAAATAGAGAGTTGAGGAAACATGGACCCCTGGATATACCAGAGGTGTGATCAGGTGTCTAGGAGAAGTAAGCATCCCCTGTCGACCGGTCACACGCACCGTGAACCCTATATCTTGATCAGGTAAACGGAGTTATCCGTAGTCAAAATAAGTGTGCCAAGAACTGCTTAACAATCGGTATGAAACATGTCAGACGGCATTTTACCCAACAACAGGTTGTATTGGCAAACTAGATTGTTATAACGACCATCGATTTTGCGAAATGCTGACTTTAAACGATATTGTTTGATCTTCAGGAAAGGGACTACTAGATCACTTGGAACTGTGTTTTCTAAATAATGTAAAGTTGATATGCATGGTGTACAAACAAATTTCATGCTTGTATTCTGTTGCCGCAGGCCCGTAGGAAGCAATTTCACTTGGGGGGGGGGGGGACCAAAGTAATTTACGACAAAAAAGTGATATCGACAAAACCATTAGTAAAAAGATAACTGCATAAATATGTGCAAGCATTGAGGTGTACGTCATGTACATAAGAGCATCTATTTTTCATACAAAAAAAAAGTACAAATGTGCATCACATCGGGATCGGCCTCCTTTCTGATGCTGACTTCAACCAGAGCAGTCGAAGAAATAATTTGAGAAGTATTTTTTATGATAGCCATTGTATTATGGCATCTGTTGAAAAAATTTAGTGCCATCGATATTATATAACTAATTATCTATTAATCGCATTACGATTTTTAGAATATTAGGCAATCAATATTTACGGATGGTTGTAAATTGTCGAATTACATGTCGTATGTCGGTATGATTGTACCTCATGAACAGTAACGTGGTTTCATGAAATCAACTGATGTTTTTTTGGTTCAGGTATATTCATCTGTTCAAAAAATACCTAGTTGGGCTGGAACTGGTAATTCACAGATCCGCAGCCATGCATTATTAGGCAAAAAAAATTAATATGTTTGTTTCAGGTCGCCTCCGATTTCAAAAAAGGGTCGGTAGGTAGGCTTTTTATTTTTTTTTTCAATATATTTTTTTTTTCAAATAAATATGTGCCTTCAATGAAAATTTGATAGTTAAAGTTGTTTAATGGATAAAAAAAAAATGGTTCAGAGCACAATGTTTAATTGACAATATGCACAGTATGTGATTGAGTTTTGATATACATTTACAATAAATATCTTAGCATATTAAAATTGTCAGACATCATATATGGAGCAGAAACCGTACGCATTTTTAAAGGTGGTACAGATTATGATAAATAGTTTATTATTCATAAACATTGTCATTTGTTTGTAATCAATGTGTCAGCTACTTCTACCCAAAACACAATATTCAACCACATACACAATACATTTGACAAAAAGCATTGTATAGTATATAGTTCATACAATGTTTATTAGGCTAAAGACTACCCTTGCACTTGGTTTGAGTGACTTTGTACATGTACATATTCTCATGGAAGTCCTATACTTCCACCGAATAGTTCTTTATAATTACTTACATGCTTTGACATACTACAAGTAATATATAAACATAGTTTAGGCGTTCAGTTAATTTCGTTTTTGAATAAATGATTCGTGGCTTTGAACACTCTGTACAAGTTACCAGTGAAGGGATCTTTTACCCCTTGAATCCAGGGCCTTCAAGTTTGGGGAAAATAGCGATATTTGATTGAAATTGGGAAATTTGTTTTATACAAATGAATAAGAAAAACAAGCAAAAAGTTAACCATTTGATATTTTATTATCAATGTGGCTGGCTTAAACAAGCTTTCATTTCCGGTCTTCAGCAAAGAAAAAATTGTCATAAATGTTTTGCAACGGAGTGACACTGAGGTTGAATGGCCCCTCATGGTATATTCTCATCAAACCATCCAATTTTGGAAATTTTTGGCATCATTTTGGGAAAAAAATCTACTTTTCAGCATTGCCCATGATTAGGAATGGGGCCTAATTTCGGCACTCTACCAGGGATTTATCAGCCTATTTTGGGAAACGCCATTTTTTCATTATTGGGAAAATTTAATCGACAATTTGCTGAAATTGGGAAAATATATTAAATTTCACAGAAACACAACACAGTGTTAACATGGTCAGACCGCATCAGCAAATTCTAATAATACTGTCCAAAGATATGTGTTTACAAGTCTATTAATGCATGGAGTGCAAATAATATTCATTGAGGAAAAGCCTCTCTACAGAGGCAGTAGAGACATGAACAATGCAAAGAAGTTCCAGGAGACAGAATGCACGATTTGCGATTAAAAAACAACGCAATTTTTTCAAAATTTGATTTTCGGGAAGTTTTACCCGCAAATTGGGAAAATTTGAGCCTACTTTCGATTGGGAATGGGGCCGAATATCGGCCCCTGAGAAGGTACTGATAAATCCTTGTCGACAGACCCTAAAAAATCCCCGCAGTGCACGGGCGTTTTAGGTTGAAAAGAGTGAAGGATCATTAAATTTTCTTCATATGTCGCAGGAACTGCTACTGGATCCAAGTGTGAGATAAAGAATAAAAACGTTCGACTACGAACGGGGTCTCGTTTGGTGCTAGCCCTCACTTCACGTCCGCACGACTGTCCACCTTAAAATCTGCGCCTTGAATAGGTCGCTTAATATCGATTTGTGCAAGACAGTTGTCATAATATAATTGGGGTTCTGACACTGGCATTTAGGTAACTTTATTGCCGACACCGAAGCAGCTTCTAAAAGATGCGCCGCCATTGTTGTCGTCGGTATTGTTAACTCGTACCAAAATGATTTCGGGTAATAGTTCGTACATCGATAAATTGAAATCGGAAAATTGAAAAAAAAAATATAGGGTCGGTGGATATATTTAGGGTCGGTCGGGCGACCGGAAACGAACATATTTTTTATTTTGGCCTAATCAAATGTGGGTTCTAAAAAATTCTAAAGAACTTTTAGTAAACTTGAATTCGCAAAACTTTTCCCAAATCAATGACATCAAAACCCATGACTTTTCAACACTTTACACGACCATTCTCACGATAAATCAAAGACTAGACTTTTTGACATCACAGATAGTTGCTTCTTCAACAAATATTGAAAACGGAAATATTCATATCTAGTGGTCAGTCATCCAAAAATGATTTTATTAAACACCACTCTGATTCCACGCACAAGTACTCTGAAGTTGAAATAAAAAATATGCTAGAGTTCCTCATTCACAATGTCTTCGTGATCTTCGGTGATCAGGTCATCCAACAGTCTGTTGGAACTTCCATGGGTACGAAATGTGCTCCTTTGTTAGCTGACTTGTTTTTATATTTAAATGAAGCAGAATTTATTCAAAAACTTCTACGTGAGAAGAAAAAATCTCTTGCTGTGGCCTTCAGTTCGACATTTAGATATACCGACGACGTTTTCTCTATCAACAATAATAACTTTCATCCATGTGTCGATTCGATATATTCCTGTGAGCTTGAAATAAAAGACGCCACAAAGTCGTCACTTCTGCTTTAACTTTGAAATTTTATTGGAAATAGATATCAACGACAAACTAACAACTCAACTTAATGATAAACGGGATGATTTCAGCTTCTCCATCGTCTACTTCCCATATTTATGTAGCAATATGCCATTACCACCTGCATATGGTGTTTATATCTCTCAACTGATTCGATACGCAAGAGCTTATTCTGCGTATGGTCAGTTTTCAAATCGAGACAAGCTACTAACAAACAAGTTGATGGTACAGGGGTTTCAGGGGTCTCGATTAAAGTCAAAATTTCGTAAGTTCTATGGTCGTTATAACGTTCTAGTTTGCCAATACAACCTATCATTGGGTCAAATGCTGTCAGACGTGTTTCATACCGACTGTTAGACCGTTCCTGGCACACTTATTTTGACTACGGAAACTCCGTTTACCTGATCAGGATATAGGACTCACAGTGGGTGTGACTGGTCGAGAGGGGATGCTTACTCCTCCTAGGCACCTGATCCCACTCTGATGTGTCCAGGGTCCGTGTTTGCTCAACTATCTATTTTGTATTGCTTATAGGAATTATGGGATTGATCACTATTCGTTATCTTCGACTTTCATTGGGTCAAATGCTGTCCGACGTGTTACATATCAATTGTTAGACCGTTCTTTTCATACTGGATTACTTCATTTATCTGATCAAGATATAGGGCTCACGGTGAGTGTGACCGGTCGAAATGGGGTGCTTACTCTTGCTAGGCACTTGATCGTGCCTCTGGTTTATCCAGGGTTTGTATGTGTTTGCCTAACTTTTAATTTTGTATTCCTCATAGGAGTTGTGAGATTGATCACTGTTTGTTATCTTCACCTCTTCATTAGACAGGTGAAATAATATCTCCACAGTAATGCTAAAGAATGAGAAAGGACCGCAGAGATTTGACAATAAGCTGAAGAAGCTGCTACAAAACCACATTCATCTGTACGTAGTCAGCTTACCTTTCAACGGAGGTTGACAGACATTCAGATGTCATGCTGGAGAGTAAAGTAATCAAAGATCGAAAAGCTCAATGTCGGAGTTGGTTTGCTAGATAAAAAGCCGAAAAGAATGGTTACTTTTTTAAATTTAGATTAGATATACACTGTACAAACAGGATGCATACTACCTGTCAATTATAGCGAGCTGGCTCGTACTGCGAGCTCTAATGACTAAAGCGCGGGAAATAATCCGAGCTAAATCTAAACCTCTAACAAGGAAATTTTTTTGACGCCAATCCCAGAAGTCCCTTGTCAAAAATGGCTGAGATCTCGCAAAGTCACACCTTGGAATATGATTGTGAACTTGCGTGGATTATCATCCTAATCTTGTGGCCTTCTTGCTCCAAAATTCAGTGCATAATTAGGCGAAATGTTTAACGAAGTGCTATGTTTATGAAAGGCAGGCTAGGATGATGTATGACGTTACGTAGCTCTACGTTTTGACGTACGTCTACGTTTTGATGTACATCATAATAAGACTGGCAGTGGCGGATCTAAATACGTACCGGTACTTGTTATTTCCATTTGTAAAAGTCATACTACCGGGACAATATTGAATATACGTAAACATTAGGCATACGTAATATGCATCGAATACAAATTGTGTATAATCGACTGCAAACTACAAATCTGATTAAAATACTAAATTCTCAATAGGAATTTATTACTCTAACAAGAAAAAAGGATTCTCGGGGGGGGGGGGGGGGGGTAATACATGCCCAATAGTTCAATTCATTTATTTATTTTAAATTTTCATTATATTAAAATGTGTTTTGTATTTAAAGGCAGTGCTGTTTAAACATAGTTTTACAAACTTGAAAGGTCTTTACATTTGAAAAGATATACATGCCCAATAGTTGAATTTATCGATTTATTTTAAATTTTCATTATATTGAAATGCGTTTGTGTATTTAAAGTGCTGTTTAAACATAGTTTTACAAACTTGAAAAGTTTGGACATTTGAAAAGATTGAGAGTAGAAAAAAAAGGAAAGTAGAGGCTGAAAGCATACAGTTCACAACAGTGTCGTGCATCAAAGGTTAAGCAAGTCACAGTGAAGGCAGCAGAAATAAAATGTATGTATAGCATAAAAATATTTCAATCACATTCAGGTATACATGTTTTAATGATCCCTGGAGAAAATTCATGTCATTGGTATTTGGCAAATATATATTGTTTAAATTGAACCTGATCAAAGCATGAACATTACAAAATATGTACATACATGAAGCTGTGCTCGCTCAAACGGTAGCACCGTCAACATATTAGACGGGTCAAACCAATAACTAGCATCATGTGGTCGTTTAATCTGATTCTGTGCTCAGGATACTGTCATATAATGACACCAAGGAACAAACCCACAATAGCATTTGTCACGCGTCGTGGACTATGTTTAGGACCATGCTGTTTAACCAGAAAACAATTGAGTAAACAGCAGCAGCAGCATATTGGCTAATCCCAACAAATAGCACTAAAGTATCTCTGTTCCTCAAAACCTGTGGTGCTAAGTATATAATAATTGCGTTTCTGTCCTCTTGTGTATAAATCGACATATGAACTACACTAATATATAGTCCAGCGAAACTTTCTAGGTACGTGTATACTAGTAAAACTCGGGAAAAAGTCCAGCCGAGTACTAAGACGAATATGATTACAAGCGAAGTTTGTGTATGAAAGAACAAAAGAAAAACCAACAACAACAACAACAAAAAAGAGGTCCATGGGTCACATCACTCACCTGAGTCACCTTGTCCATATTTAAAGATTTTCCTTATATAATGATTTGATCCTTATTGTGGCCCCAACCTACCCCCGGGGGCCAGGATTTTTACAAACTTGTATCTGCACTATGTTAGGGAGCTTTCATATTAATGTAAACTCCTCTGTCCTAACGCTTCTAATACTTCTTGAGAAGATTTTTAAGGATTTTCTCTATATATTTTTATGTAAAACTTGTGGCCCCAACCTACACTTGGGGGCTATGACTTTAACAAACTTGAATCTGCACTATGTCAGGAAGCTTTCATGTAAATTTATACTTTTCTAGCCCAGTGGTTCTTGAAAAGAAGATTTTCAAAGATTTCCCCATTATATCTGTATGTAAAATTTTGATCCCATATTGTGGCCTCATCCTACCCAGGGGGGGGGGGGGGGGGGGGGTCATGATTTTAACAAATTTGAATCTGCATTACGTCTGGAAGTTTTCTTGTAAATTTGTACTTTCCTAGCCCAGTGGTTCTTGAGAAGGAGATTTTTAAAGATTTTTCCCTATAGATATGTATGTGAAATATTTGATCCCCTATTGTGGCCCCATCCTACCCCTGGGGGTCGTGATTTTAACAAAAATTGAATTTGCACTATGCCAGGGGGTTTTCATGCAAATTTCAGTTCTTCTCCCCAGTGGTTCTTGAGAAGATTTTTAAATGACCCCAAACTGTTTTTGCATTTTTGTAATTATCTCTCCTTTGAAGAAAGCGTGGTCCTTCATTTCAAGGATGCTTTTTGCCAAATTTGGTTGAAATTCGCCCAGTGGTTCTGGAGAAGACGTCGAAAATGTAAAACGTTTACAGACAGACAGACAACCGTCAACAGGCGATTAGAAAGCTCACTTGAGCTTTCAACACAGGTGAGCCAAAAGTGATTTAATATTTGTCAATGAAATACAAGATCAAAATGCGGTAGCACTGTATCCTGGTCGTTGTGGAATAAATTGATCGCTGAGAATAATATTCCATACATAAAGCATGTTGAGAATATTAATGAAGAAATCATTCCGAAAGACCTGTAAATTTCACTTCTAATGCCGAACGCTTGGCAAAGATACAACTGAAGCATAAATTTTCCACTGAAATAAAACAACACATATTCAGTGCTTTGAACAACTTCTTCCGAAAAAATGACTTTGTGTACCCATTATATTATAAGTTGAACGTGAAGCCTGGGATTATGGTGTCCGGATAGGGCCATTTGCAAAAGCATAACTGCGTGTTAGTCACAACACACCGTCACGCCAACGAGCAACGTGCCTTCGCACTCTCACACAAACAAGCTACGCGCCAACGAGCAACGCGCCTTTGCGCTCTCACGCCAACACGCAACGCGCCTTGGCACTCTCACGCCAACAAGCAACGCGCCTTCGCGCTCTCAAGCCAACAAGCAACGCGCCTTCGCGCAGACAAGCAATACGCCGTGAGAGCGCGAAGGCACGTTGCTTGTTGGCGCAAAGGCGCGTTGCTTGTCGGTGTAAGAGCGTGAAGGCGCGTGGCTTGTTGGCGTGACGGCGTGTTGTGACTAACGCGCAATCATGCTTTTGCATATCCGGACATCATAGTTTTGTAAAGAAGGATTGCGGGTATTTTATTGTTTACGAAGTTTTCAAAAGAAATGGGTATCCAAAATGTGTCATCTAAAACAATGTAAAAGCTAAATTTCTGACTGTGCAAAATTAGGGTGCTTTTAATTACAAAATTTACATTTCACAGGTTTGTTTGTAAACATAAAAAGACTCGAGTCTTTGTTTACGTAACACAGATTTAAGGTTAAAAATATTACTTTTATCCTTCTATTTAGAAGGTCAAAATTTTGGCTGAATAAGTTATATTTCTAATGTTTAACATCAAAAGTGAAAAAAAGTGAACCAGTCCCTTTAAAACACTTTGCACTATGCAATGATCTATTCAGTGAACCTCCAGTATTTTAAAACCTAATCATATGTCCCACACGAATGCACAGAAGCAAGTCGTCACACATAGTCCCGAGGACACCGAGGAGGAGGAAAATGAATTATCCGCGGACGTTCTTTCATTTCCTATTCCTTTTCCAGGTTAGTGTATTTTAAACAAAATTTTCCCCCAAGAATGTCTTGTATGTCAGTTGTGCAAAGGCTGGACGTCGTACCTGTAAAGTTGCAAAAAGGCATTATCTAGAATTCTCTCTCTCTCTCTCTCTCTCTCTCTCTCTCGTCGACCAAACCTACTAAATGACGTCCTCATAATGTGTAGAAGAGAATACACACATATATTATTCTAAAGGCAAAAAAGTACTATGTTAGGTATAGCTATAGGGATACCTATAAAAGTTTATCTAATACTCTCTTTCGATTTATGAAAAAAAGGTTTTTGAGAGAGAATATTAGTAAGGGCATGTCCTCACTAAGCTAATATTTTGTATCTACATCTTTCACATGCTGTAGGTCACATTTATGAGGACGTAACTGTGAGAATTTTTTTTTTATTGTCCTCATAGTGCAATTCTGTCCTCACAACTTCTGACCATTGGTTGAAATTTGTCATCACTTTACACGTTTTACTTTCTGTCTGTCTGCCTACCCGCCCCCCCCCCCCCCCCCCCCCTTCTCTCTATATATATGTATACAAAGCACTAAAATGACCAACGAAAACGACACGGACAACCAGATTGTCGTGTCGTTGATCATTTAGTGTTTTGTATAATTTTTGCATTTGACTTTTTATCCACGTTGTATATCCGAAACTTCTAGGTACCAAATGTTGTTGGAACTTAGTGCATATATATATATATATATATATATATATATATATATATATATATATATATCAATGCCTTTCGAGGCAGCCATTCTGGTTTGGCTTCTTTGGTGCGTATCAAACTTCCACGTTCTGTGTACTGGAACATTGTCTTTCAGATTTTTTTTAAAAACCTTGACATGCGTTTTTGTGTATCGTATTTCAACGTGTGACAGGGCAAAATCTGTAAACAAAAGTTATAGAGACGCAGATTTACAATATGTAGTTGTGTGGTGTAAGAAATATGTCGTTTAATGAGATCGGTAAAGTTGGCTACTAGTAACCAGCTACTAGTAACTGGCTACTTAAAAAGAGAAAAGTTGGCTACTAGTAGCCAGCTACTTGAACCAGGAAAAGTTAGCTACTAGTAGCCAGCTACTACATGTAAAAGTAAGAAAAGTTAACTACTCGTAGCCAGCTACTACAAAATATAAAAGTTATAATTACTGATAGCTCGCTACCAGATAAAGGTTAATGAGTTTGAAAATTATTATCTATCAGATTTATTTCTAAAGAGGACGAGGAGTCGTATGATATTTCATGCTCAATTATCCCCAGTTACATAACGTTGCAATGCAAAATACGTACCGTATGTTGAAAGTTCAGGGTAACTCGAATCAAATTGTAAAAGTAGCAGATATCTCAAAATGGATAGTATATCAAATGACTGAAGGTCTGGATTCAATCCGTATCACTTTTAAAGTAAACACTCAGTTGAAAAATTTATTCGTATGTTGCATTGCAACGTTATTTCTTACGCCAAGATTATTCAGATATCGCTCTATAGGAAATCAGTTACTTATACATTTTGATTATCGGTACAATGAAATTTCAAGATCCGTGTGAAAACCATAAGGAACTCCGTGTTTATATCATATATTTAACTAACTTACAACGATACGTATGGCGAGTAGTGATATTGGGTATCGTGATATGTCATCAATTTTCAGATATCACGCTTAAGGAAGTCAGCTACATATACCTTTTGATGGCAGGTAAACTGAAATTTCAAGTTTTTCGCAAATATCTTAAGGAACTCTGAGTTTAAATTAGATATCTGACTAATTTACAATTATCAAAGGGAAGAAGAGTGATATTAGGTATCTTGACATGCCATAAGTTTCCAGATATCACCCTTAAGGAAGTCAGCTACTTATACCTTTTGATTCCTGGTAACCTGAAATTTCAAGTTTTTCATAAATATCTTAAAGAACTCTGTGCTTATATTAGATATCTGTCTAGTTAACAACTATCCATGTGAAGTGGAGTGGTACTAGGTATCTTGATATACCTAGAGACATAATCTCGAACATTTATGTATCGATGATTTGTTTGTTGTAATTTTTGGTGGAAGCTTTACTGGAGTTGAAATAGTTACGGTTGATATTGGAAATAGATTTTACAATGAAGAACTAATATTGTCTTCATTACTAGGAAAACTTTAGTAGCGGACTGATCAAAGCTCTCACCCTTTCCCCAATCCCTCGACCAGCCATCACGTATAGTTCATTTTCCAAAATATATAGATGCAACACTTGATCGTAAAATAGTGATCAATCAATGCATATTCCTAATCAACAAAATACCTTTAAAAGTGCGACATT